>NW_006289416.1:3973607-3992856 GCF_000327345.1 Myotis davidii
CAGACACCAGGAGTGAGGGCATGAGTTGGGGGGCGGGGGGAGGGGGGGAGAGGCAATGGGGTGGTAAGGACACATATATAATACCTTAATAATAAAGAAAAAATAAAATTAAAATAAAAGTAAAGAAGGAGGCAGAAGAGTTGGTCACCGATACAATATAGAAGGACTGGACCTGACATTGCCAGCTTTAAGCATAGAGCAAAAGGGCCATAATTCAAGGAATGCAGACGCCTCTACAAAGCTGCTTAAAGCAAGGAAATGGACTCCTCCTGGAGCCTCCATAAAGAAACACACAGCCGTGCCTACAGCTTGGTTTTATCCCAGGGAGAGCCATGTGAGACTTCTAATAGACAAAACTGTAAGATGATAAATTTGCGTTGTTTTAAGTCACTCTATTTGAGTAATTGCTTACAGTAGCAAATAGGAATCTAAAACACCGTCAGCCAAATTAAGATATTTTGAGCATTTCCTTTTCTAAACTGCTAAAGCATTTTAAAATTTATACCAAAAAAAATAGCTATAAGTTATTCTGTCCAATACTGTTTTCTTATTGTTTCATGCACATTCCAAATGGTTTGGAAGTTTAACAAGAACTGAACACAATTTACTAAACTGTTTTTATTTTTTCAATCCTCACCCAATGATGTTGGTATTTATTATTATTATTATTATTATTATATTATTATTATTGATTTGAGAGAGGGGGAGGGGGGAAGGGGGAGAAGAGAGGGAGGGAGGAAAGTAGGGGGAGAGAGAGGGAGGGAGAGAGATGTGAGAGAGAAACATAGATTGGTTTCCTCCTACATACACCCTGATGAGTACGGAACCTCATAACCTAGGTATGTGCCTTGACTGGGAATTGCATCCACAGCCTTTTGGTGTGCAGGATGATGCTCCAGCCAACTAAGCCATTCAGCCAGGGCATCTAAACTTTTTTATTCTCTATTCATTTAAAACAGTGTTGGACATGTACTGAATGCTCAAAATGCTTACTGATGGTCTGAATTATTAAACTCAATCTGGAAGTTGCTCAAAAAATTAAAAATAAAACTACAATATGATCCAGCAATCACACCTTTGGATATATAACCAAAAGAACTGATATTAGGAACTGTAAGATCTACCTGCACTCCCATGTTCATAACAGCATTATTCACAATAGCCAAGACATGGAAGCAATCTAAATGTCCATCAATGGTTGAATATATTTTTAATGTCATATATACAGATAATGTAATATTATTTAGCCTTTAAAAGAAGGAAATTCTGCCACTTACAACATGGATAAACCTAAAGGACATCATGTTAAGTGAAGCTGTCAATCACAGAAGGACAAATACTGCATAATTCCACTTCTATGACAAATTGAAAATAGTCAAACTCAGAAGCAGAGAGTAGATGGTGGCTGTCAGAGGCTGGGACAATGGGAGGGAACAGGGAGTATTAGTCATAGGACAGAAATTTTCATTATACAAGATGAGTAAGTCCTAGAGATCTGCTGTACAACATATAGAGCCTCTAGTTAACAATACTGTATTGTATACTTAAAAATTTGCTAAAATGGGAAATCTTAAGTTAAATGTTCTTATACAAAATGATGATGATGACAAAAATGGCCGGAAAAAACTTTCAGAGGTGATGCTATGTTTATGACATCGATTACAGTGATAGTTTCACAAGTATATGCTCATCTCTAAGCTCATCAACTTGTATACATTAAATACGTACAGTTCTTTGTATGTCAATCATACCTCAATAAAGTAATTTTTCAAAACCTAACCTGACTGTGTGAATCTGAAGTGGTTCACTGGTATGAGTAGATCCAAATATCTATTTGTCCAAAATTACTGATGTAACTCATAGAATCTGAGGACTATAACGGGAATAGTTAAATGAGAATCTTAAGTCCAGAAACTTAAAGAGACAGATGCCTTTCCACAAGCAAATGTAAAGTTGAATAAGGGAAGCTGATCACTTTATAACCAAAAACAGGGGTGGGGAACCTTTTGTCTGCCAAGGGCCATTGGGATATTTATAACATCATTCACGGGCCATACAAAATTATCAACTTAAAATTAGCCTGCTATATTTGGTCAAACATTTCATTAACTCACTCCCAATGCATTGGCAGGGCCAGACCAAATGATTTCGTGGGCCTTAGAAGATAAACACCCCTACCCTACAAGTTAAACATTCCTTCCTTACTTGGCTCTCTTCCTCCTGTGTTATTCTGAATGTTGTTATAGATACTTGTCCATACCAAAAAGTTCATATGGTTATTAATAATAATTTATTCATAGTCATCATAAAGTAGAACCAACCCAAATGTCCATCAGCTGGATAAACAGTTGTGGTATAAACATACAATGGGCTATTTTTGAGCATTTTTTAAAAATACGGATACATGCCACAATATGGAAGAATCTAAAAATCATTATGCCAAGTGAAAGCATAATACCATATTTAAAGAGGTACATATCATGATTGATTTATATGATATGCTGAAAAGGGCAAAACTATAGGAATACAAAATTGTAAGTAGTTGCCATGAGCCAGGGATGTGATAAGGGAATTGACTAGGAAAGAGGGAATGAAATCTTTTGTGCTGATAAAATTATCCTGTGTCTTGATTTGTGGTGGTAGTTGTGTGGCTGTCAGTTGTGTGGCTGTCAGTATAATTTTATTGCAAATTATACCACAATAAAATTGATTTAAATGAATGGTACAAATTTTGAAGGGAAGGGGGTCAAATTATGTTATACTATCTGGTTTCTTAGAACTTCTCCACCATTTAATGCCTCTTCACCTTTGCACTGAGTCTCTAAAGGACACACCTCCTAAGTTACCTCTCTCCCCTATGGTGCCTTTCACGACTTCACCACTGGTCCCACATATCTCCCTAGTTCCTTTACTTTTATTTCCATTTAGCCCATGCTCTGATCAGACCTTGCTGATTATGTCCCCATCCTGAGAGGGACCCTCTTCTTCAGACAGTTTGTTCTGCAATGCTGGGAACTCACTGTTCTTTTCATTCGTCTATGCAATTCCCCACCAGATTCCACTCCAGATGGGGCTCCAAGATGAATCATATGGTGCTCATTCATTTTCAAACTTACATAAAAATTCAGGTATGTAAAATTCACTCTCTCTTATTCTGTAAATTATATGCAATGTTATTTGGTCTTGCTGGCTTCAATGGTTTGGGTAATGTAAAAAGATACAGATTATCCAAACTGATGTCTAACGTTATAGCAAATCTCAGATAGGTTATTCTTCATGTTATCTGTTCTTGAGAATTTGTTGTAACTTCCTTTTTGTCAGTTTTACATATGTTCTTGACAAGAATATGAATTGCCTTTTTATCGGTTACAAGGGCAAGCTTATTGTGGATAAAATCTTGAGCTTCTAAATTTGATTATGGCTTAATAAACAGTTTCTGATAGAAGTGTGTTAAAATAATACATTAAGAATATAGTTTTTTTCAAATATATGAGTTTCCAAAATAAAATAACTTATTTGAAGTAACTTTGTAACTATTGATGCTATACACATTTATTATTTTAACCATGGAAACAAAATAAAATATATGGAAATACTTGGCATATAAATACCAATTAAAATTGTCCTGAAGAAAATTCATTTTGGATAATAAGATTTGTGTGACTTAGAGCATTACTTATTAGCTGAAAAGACTGCCTTAAAATCTTAACTTAAAAATAGGGAAAACAGCCTAGCTGGCATGGCTCACTGTCTGAGCATCAACCTATGAACCAGGAGATCACAGTTTGGTTCTGCATTCAGGACACATGCGGGCTCAATCCACAGGCATGCCGGAGGCAGCCAATCAATGATTCTTTCTCATCATTGATGTTTCCATCTCTCTCCCTCTCCCATTCTCTCTCAAAATCAATAAAAACATATTTTTTAAAAAAACAATGAAAACATCATAGCCTTGATATCTCTGAGTTACCAGAATATTTTATCTTGATGTCAATTCAACTAGAATGAGTACTGTTCCTGGGACATTCCTGGATATGTCATTTTAGCTCTAATTCTCCCAACAAAATATTATTTGATTTCAATAAATCTCAAATAAGCTTTTGGTACAAGATATAAAACTCCAAGACATAAGAATGTCAAAGCAATGTTGCTAGCATTTGATAGAATCCCAGGGAAATTGAACTTTGAGGTGTTTTTTTATTTTGATCATCAGATTTCACCCATACAAACAGGGGAGCTGGCAATGAAAGACTGTCAGTAAACAATTGGAAGAATATATATTTTAAAGGTCATTGTTTTCATTGTCTCTCTGTGATAAAGAATATGGCATTAAGACACAAGGATTACAAGCAGGCCTTTCAGGGTCACTGCAAGATATAATTGGCTACCATGACATAAGGGGAGAGCTCCTAGTGATTTCCCTCAATAGTCTGCTCTATCAAATCATGAACTCATTTTTCACTCACTGAATCAGGAAAACTGAGAATGCCCATTATTTGAGCAGATGTATGCAAACATCAGGGGAGGTAGGAAGGGTACCAGTGTGTTAGGCTGATTCTATCTTTCTTCTACTAAGCTCTTGAGTACAATATATTTTTAAAATCACAGAATCTACCAAACTATAAGAAGATTCTGGAACATCATATTTAGGAGATATTCAGAACATAGCTTCATGGGGTAATGATTACAGCTCTTCTCACTGAGATAACAGGAGATTTAACTATTCCTGGTGATAGAAGGTTAACTTAATTTATGAGACCAACGCCTTACCACTTTTAAATAATAAAAGTACGAAGGAAGCCAAGGTTTGACTGAGAACTCAACTACCTTATCAGGGAATACTAAGTTATATGTAGTTAGAAGACCAAACATGCAAATTGGAGGCAGGTGAAATTTTGGAGTTCTATTAAGTCACTTACATACTGAGATATAGATGATATACATACAAAAAAATGTATATATATATATATGAATTATATATAAAAATTCTCAACTACATTCCTTGAGAACAAGGATCATGGATTAATTATTTTTATATCTGCCTTAATTCCTTCCCCCAGGTGATTTCATCCATTCCCATAACTTTAAATGTCAATGTATATTATGCCAAAGAGTGTATATTGGAATTTAAATGCATGAATTTCAAATTTGTATCTCTAGGCTGGACCATTTCGTTGAGCTCCATGCTAGTGTATCTATGTACCTGACCTGGATTATTTAATAAGAATCTTAAAACTAACATGTTCAAAACAGAACTTTTAATATTTTCACATGAAAACCTGCTCCACACAGCATTTTCCATTCCTGTTTATGAAACTAACACCCAATTATTGAAGCCCCAGATACAGATGTTATCCCCATTCTGCCTTTTCTTTTGTATCACCACCCACTCATTCAGTTCGGCAGCAACTTCTATTGGCTCTGCCTCCAAATTATTACCCTTATCTAGCCACTGTTTTCCATGGTCACTACCACTTTTATCCAAGCACCATGATTTCTTGCCTCTTTTACTACACCATAATTTATCTCCCAGCTTTCACCTTTAACCTGCTACAACCTATTCCAAGCATTTATTTAAAATGTGAACCAAACAGCGTCATTGCACTGCCTTCTCATTACATAGAGAGAAAAAAATACTGACTGGCTATCATCAACAGATCAACAAACGACAAGTGCTGGAGAGGATGTGGAGAAAAAGGAACACTTGTGCACTGCTGGTCGGAATGCAGACTGGTGCAGCCACTATGGAAGACAGTATGGAGTTTCCTCATAAAACTGACAATGGAACTCCCATTTGACCCTGTGATCCCACTTCTAGGAATATATTCCCAAGAAACCAGAAACACCAATCAGAAAGGATATATGCACCCCTATGTTCATAGCAGCACAACTCACCATAGCTAAGATCTGGAAACAGCCTAAGTGCCCATCAGTAGATGAATGGATTAGAAAACTGTGGTACATCTATATGATGGAATACTATGCTGCTCTAAAAAGGAAGGAACTCTTACCATTTGCAATGGCATGAATGGAACTGGAGAGCATTATGCTAAGTGAAATAAGCCAGTCAATGAAGGAAAAATACCACATGATCTCACTCATTCATGGATAATTGAGACCATTATAAACTTTTGAACAATAATAGATACAGAGGCAGAGCTGCCTCAAACAGATTGTCAAACTGCAGCGGGAAGGCCGGGGAGGGTTGGGGGGCGGGAGGTAGGGGGATAAGAGATCAACCAAAGGACTTGTATGCATGCATATAAGCATAACCAATGGACATAAGACACTGGGGGATAGAGGAGGCTAGGGGACTGTCTTGGGGGGGGAGGAATGGACACATATGTAATACCCTTTGTAATAAAAATTAAAAAAAAATAAAATAAACTGTAATTGAAAAAAAAAATACCAAGTCACCAATTCCATCCACAAGTCCCTACATAATATATATAGCCTTGACTGACTCTCCAGAGTCTACATCAGCAAGTAAGGCCAAAGAGGTGGGGCTGCCAGCACAGATTGGTGGAGAAGTCAACAGTTTGTAAAACTGTTGAAAGGTGTTCAGTGATAGAGCATGTGCTTAGGGAGAGTAACACCCCCTACTCAGTCTGAGCTAAATATCTAAGACTGTGTGATTTTTATCTACAACATAATCAATGTGAGAGAAAAGAAAATTCTAAGAGGGTATTAATGAAAAAAATCTCAGCAGCCCAAATTACAATTCTTCTCTAGCAGAGAGTATAGGATCCTGAGGGAACAAACTTGGAATTGAACATCTATCCTGGGGCCCCACAGCATACACCCAACATTCCTTCATCCCAGTGTGTTATCCCCAATTTTGATCCTTCCATCCTAAAACTGACTTTCTACAAGGATCTTGTGATGTGACCTGCCTTGACAGTTCCTTTCTTTGTAATGGCCCCTTTAGCTTTATAAATCGGTTGGGATTACATCGAAAGTTCACTGAGGCATTACCTTGGGAGCTCTTGCTAATATCAGCTGGAAATCCTATGGCTCTTAGCCAAATTCTTTAGACACTTTAGTATCTGAACCATATTGAGTGTGGCCTAAAACAAGTTTATACCAAATCCCAACCAATAGTGGAAGGTTTTAGGATGTGGTTCCAATACACATTTATCTGCTGTTGGTATGTTGCCTCTCAGAAGTTTCAATGGTGGTTTGAGTTTCTCAGGGACTGCAATGTGTAGTGCTCTATGATATCAACTGATGAGCCACGTACAAGAGTATAAGACATAGCAAATATCCTTCTTAAAATACAGAGCATATTAGTCTGCTAGGGCTTCCATAACAAAATACAACAGACTGGGTAGCTTAAACAGAAACTTATTTTCTCACAGTGCTGGAGGCTAGAAGTCCAAAATCAAGATGCTAGCAGGATTGATTTACAGAGAGGCCTCTCTTTTTGGTTTGAAGACAGCAACCTTCACATTGTGCCTTCACATGGCCTCTTCTCTGTGCATGTCCAGAGACAGAGAGAATCTCTAATGTCTCTTCTTCTAAGGACACCAGTCCTATCGGATTAGAGTCCCACCTTTACAACCTAATTTAGACTTATTATCTCCCTAAAGTTCCTATTTCTAAAGGTAGTTATGTTGGGGATTAGAGATATTAACATAGAATTTGGGGACACAATTCAGTCTATAAAAAAGGAATTTGCAATAGTAATGGAAGAGTCTTAATAGAAATATCCAGTTAACACCAAATAAGCCAACACAGCAAACTATGGACTAAAAATGATGTTACACTTCAGTATTAGGGGACATGGAACTGATCTGAACTATGTGGATAGCATGGTAAATTTAGATAATGCCATTATCTAAACATCATAATTTCAGCTTAAAATAAAAGAATGGGCCATATTTTTTTAATATATGTTATTGATTTTTTACAGAGAGTACAGAAGAAGGATAGAGAGTTAGAAACATCAATCAGCTGCCTCCTGCACAACCCCTACTGGGGATGCACCCGCAACCAAGGTACATGCCCTTGACCGGAATGGAACCTGGGACCCTTCAGTCCGCAGGCCGATGTTCTATCCACTGAGCCAAACAGGTTAGGGCATATTTTTAATTGCTAAAATTAATGCTGATCATTAATTAGGGATAAATTTAAGTACAGGAGATGCCGAGTTCTGGGGTTTTTATTCTCCTCCGAGGGAAGGAAGTCATTTAATGCACTGTATGTGTAATTTACTAAAGAGTACTCCAACCTCTTACTAATTAAAGGGTGAATCAGAATGCGTTTAAGTGCACAAATATCTCATAAATCAACACATTACATAAACAAATAACTAACACTTGTGTCCTGAATTGGGCATGTTGAACGTTGACAAAGTTCAAATTTGCTGCAATACATATAGTGTAACCCGAACTCCATTTCAAATAACTTGAACAAGGGAAGCTAGCTGGCATTTTTTTTTCTTTGTTGGTTGGGTGTATAGCACAACTGTTCAACCATACTGATAATAGTACCCAAAACTATCTCATCAAGTTTATGAAAGCACTAGAGCTTTGCCAAGCTAAATCTCTTTAATTGGAGTCAAAGAGCTGTTTCTTTAACACTAAGAATTGCCCACCTCGATTTTGTAACCTAATTTGTTAGCTAATGAGAATAGTATGTCACAGTAAATGAAATTTATTTGAAAATTAAAGCAGCAAATGTAACTGAGCTTTCTTTCCTAGTGAGGGTTACTTTGAAAACCAGGAAGGACACTAGGAAACCATGGATTAAAAAGCAGGTAGTTTAGGTTTCAATACAATTTCCAGAATATATATATTCTTGCATGATAAGTGATGAGGCCAATACATAAAATTAGTGATAATTGAAAAGGTTAATTACTTATGTAATTCCATCTTCATTCCCAGGTTAATGCTATAGCTGAAAGCTGATATTTCTTAAAGTGACTACTAAAATAAAATAACCCAGGCATCAGATAAGAATTTGGGACTGATGAAGGTACGGGATATTTACTTATAAAATAGAATATTAATAATTACAAAAAATATACTAAGGCAATCATTTTCAGTTGGAAACTTCTTGAGGTTTCCTAGAGTATTTTGTAAGTAAAATTAGGCCTTAAGAGCCTGGGAAATTATGAACCTTTTCACATATTAATTTATATGAGGATGAACACATTTCTGAATCTAGGGCTAGGCTCTTTTGCTGTCTCTGGATTATAGTGTCAACTTTTCCTCACAGCAGAGCATTTCAACAGCCACTGTCAACAAATACTGAGGTCTTTTATGGAGCACACACTGCTCTGGGTATTGACACTAACAGCCGAGTAGCAGAAATAGGCAATAAATAAGTTTTTAAAAGCAGGCAAAATAAATCCATATGCTGATTCATGTAATGAAAAAATATAAGAGTAAGTGTTCAAGAATAGTGGGGTATGAGTATCCTATATAATAAAAGCCTAATATGCTAAAAGTCCAGTCATCTGGTCATCCATTCAACCAATCAAATCATAATATACTAATGATATGCTAAGGCCGCTCGACTACTCATTATGACGTGTACCGACCACCAGGGGGCAGATGCTCCGACCAGTATGTCAGCTTGCTGCTGGGATCGGGCAGTCGGGACTGAATGAGACAGGCCGGACACACCATGGTACCCTCCCATGGCCCCTCCCTGACTGGCCAACCTCCCGCATTCCTCCCTGGCCCCAATCGTGCACCGGTAGGTTCCCTTGGCCAGCCCTGTGCCCTCTTCCAATCCAGGACAATGTTGGAGAGCTGGTTTTGGCCCAATCCTCCAGGCCAGGCCTAGGGACCCCACTGGTGCACAGAATCATACACCGCGCCTCTAGTCATAAACAGCGTAGTTGACAAAACCCTCTCTGAACATATGACAATTAAAGGGAGAACTGAAGGATAAGGAACCACCATGTAAAAACATAATGAAGGTGTTCCCAATTGTTGAAAAGTCCTGTGAATATAAACATGGCATCCTTGAGGATCAGGAGTGCCGGTGTGGTTGAGTGTGCAAGGCAGGTGTGGTAGGAAAGAAGTTGAGGTTAAATTTGGGGGAAGGTTTCCAGGCTACTCTAAATTTTTTAACTGAAGTTCTACCATGATAAAAAGATTATTTAGAGGTGATTTTAGAAATTATAAGTAAACAGGCTAAATTAGAAAGAAATAAGAAATAAGACATAAACCAAGAAATAATTTTATGCTAGGTATGTAGAAATGAGGGAGTGATCTAAGTGAGGAGTTGTAAAAATGAAATGGGATGCTAAAAAGAAGTGGCATTTTGGAGCGAGAAATAGTAACATTTGATGGATCTGTTCTGACCTAAAGCTCATCTGAGAAATTATCCACTTTTCTATATTCATAGCTCAGGACTCCATCAGTATTTTTAAAAGTTCAATTTCATTTCTTTTTGTGCGTTTTGTCTGTGGAAAACACATAATTCTTCCCGGATGTGGTGATTTATTTAAATGCTTTGCTTTTATTAATATCTCCCCAATACATGGCAGGTATGGAGATATCCTACCATTAAGCTGTTGATAATACCAAAACAGATTTAGGAAAAATGTATTCTACTGATAATTATTTTGTGTCCTGTAGCTCCATTAAGTTCCTCATCTAGACTTGAGGGAGATATATGTATTGCATTAATGGTCTATTGCCTAGTAACAAGACCTTTTTAAATGAAGGATGAAATTACCAAGGAGCAATCTGTATGAATGATGGGGAAAGTGAGATAATGAAGTACAGGAGCCTCCTTGACACCACGTACCGATTGAGGATGTGCAAATTAATTTAAGTATTAAATGTTTGGAACTCAAACCTTTCAGGGAGAAATTCTTTTCCAGTTAGTATTGGTAGAATGAAAATAACCTAGTATTCTTAAAGAGACACTACATTTAGAATAGTAGTTTTGATATTATCATAGAGATGTGAAATCCCTTAGAGGCTCTAGAATAGGGTCAGCAAACTATGGCCTGCAGGCCAAATCCAGCCCACTACCTGTTTCTGTAAATAACATTTCACTAAAACACAGTCACCTTCATTCCTTTATGTATCACCTATGGCTCACTTTGTGCTCTAACAGAGAATTTTTGGCCCACAAAGCTTAAAATATTTACCACTTGGTCTTTAACTGGCCTCTGCTTGAGTAATAAAATGTTTGCTGACCCCCACTCTACAAATAAAAGTAATCATAATATTAGAGGAGTACAGAAGTCTTTCTGCTCTAGTACCTGTGAAGCTCCATTTGTTATAAAGGGGAGTCGGGGGGGATGTATGCGTATAAAATAAAATTTGTGAAACACATACCTAATGGGAAACACTGGTGCTTCCCCAAATACCAAATCATATTAAAGTATTTATAGGTTCAAAGGAAAATGAGAAAAATAAAGTACCAAAGAGGCAATTGATTCCGATTCACAAAATCACATCCAGGACAGAGCAAAACAAAAATGAAGTACTGTCTATAGCAGTCAAGTTTTATATCCACTTCTACAATTCCTTACTATATATACAAATCTTTACTTTAGGAACAGTTTTCTGAGATGATTATACATAATTAGATCACCAGTACTCCTGCAGAAATCTTTGGTCAGCTCCAATTGCTACAAACTTAATTACAATACTCTTCAGGTCCATCCATGCAAAGGTAAGATTTCTTTCTTTTTTACGGCTAAGCAGTATTCCATTGTGTACATGTACCACAGCTTTTTTATCCACTCATCTACTGCTGGGCACTTGAGCTGTTAAAGCTCATAGGTGTGTACACCCAAAAAGGAGGAATGTTACTGCATGTATATTTAAAAAGTAATTTTAAATTTAGAAATAAAATTATACTCTAAGAGTATTTTTTTAAAAACTTAATTGTAGCCCTAACCGGTTTGGCTCAGTGGATGGAGCGTTGGCCTGTGGACTGAAAGGTCCCAGGTTCGATTCCAGTCAAGGGCATGTACCTTGGTTGCAGACACATACCCAGTAGGGAGTGTGCAGGAAGCAGCTGATCAATGTTTCTCTCTCATCGATGTCTCTAATTCCCTATCCCTCTCCCTTCCTCTCTGTAAAAAATCAATAAAATATATATTTTTAAAAACAACTTAATTGTAAGAACAGGAGTGTAAGTTCTAATGGAGGCCCTTTGAAGTGCTCTGTCCCTAGAATCTCTGAAGAGGTCATCTTCCATAAGTAGAACCTTATGTTTAAGCATCCCTCATTGATTTTCTCTTCCTTCCCAGGATCACAGATTAACTCATGTCTTAGATGGAATATAGAAAAGATGTCCAGAAAGAGAATTGCCCATAACAAAGAAAATATTTACAAATGGAGGGTTATCTATTCATATAGAATCAGTTTCTAGCCTTATCCACTTATAGTGTATTCTACTAAATCCCATGGTAGAATAAAAAAGAACAAGATAACAAATAAAACAATTGTTATTGTTTTATTACATCCTATCTTATTCCAAACCTATTTAAAGCAGCCAGAAACTAAATACATTGGCACCTGCATATCATGTTTTGAGTCTTGATACTTCCCATACTTCACTTATCCTAACAACTTGTTACATTTTATAAGCCCATTCCACAGACACTAAATCAAAGCTGCCTGAAATTACTTTGAATATTTACACAAAAGTGATGTCAGGACTGAAACCCATATCTGCTAGATTTTAGTTCATTACACCACAATACACTCAGTATATCAACAAACCCTCTATATTAGAAACTTGGATAAATCTATTTCCACTGGTCTGAAGCAGATTCAGGTACCAAAGCAAGATAAGGGACCAAAATGATTTGTCATGAACCTACCATGGCAAGAGGAACCAATTCTGACAAGGATGTAGTCACTCAAAGCATTAAAAAAAAAATTTCTTTTGTATATACATGTTTTGAAAACAGTAAGATGTATACTGAAAAGGCAGTTTTACTACTTTACAAACTTAATTTTTTTCTCATTTTAATGCCAAGCAATATCATCCAACCTGAACATACATTTCCCCCTAAGAGTTGTCTCTAAATTACTTGTAGCTGTTTCCACATACATAATCCACCATGAGGGGACAAAGATTTGCCAATATGGAAGATATTCAAAACCACAAGCTATGCTGGTAATTACAAGACCTCAGAAAATGACTCAAACAGTAACAGTATCAATGGAATAAGTAATTAGCATTCTAATATGACTAATTTGAAAGATGATATTTATTTAAAGGTAAAGGTTTTGGTGAATTTGGTGTTTTTCAAAAATATAATCTATATATATAAAGAGCCAGGGGCCATCGCAACTGAACGGACAACTGAACAGGCTGAGTGGGGCAAAAAGGCTGTCAGGGGGGTTAGTGAGGGATGATCAAACGACTGAACAGCAGGCTGCATGGAGCGACCAGGCCGGCAGGGTGTTAGTGAGGGACGACCAAACGACTGAACAGCAGGCTGTGTGGGGCAACCAGGCCAGCAGGGGCGGGGGGGCAGAGAGGGGTGATCAATCAGTTGGAGGTGATCAGGACGCAAGGGCGGCAGTGAGGGGCAACCAGGCCAGCAGGGGGGGAAGTTGGGGATGACCAGGCTGGCAGAGGGGGGCAGTGAGGGGCTACCAGTCTGGCAGGGCGGAAGTTGGGGGCAACCAGGCTGGCAGGGGCGCCAGTTGGGGGCAACCAGGCCTGCAGGGGGGCAGTAAGGGGCAACCATGCTGGCAGGGGAAGCAGTTAGGAGTCACCAGGCTGGCATGGGTGGGGTGGCAGTTGGGGGCAACCAGGTTGACAGAGGGGCTGTTGGGGGTGACCAGACCAGCAGGCAGAAGCATTTAGGGGTGATCAGGCTGGCAGGGGTGTCAGTAGGGGTGATCAGGCAGGCAGGTAGGTGAGCAGTTAGGAGCCAGCAGTCTGGATTGTGAGAGGGATGTCCAAGGGGTCCCAGATTGGAGAGGGTGCAGGCTGGGCTGAGAGGATCCCCCCACCGCCATGCATGAATTTCATGCACCGGGTCTCTAGTCCTATATAATAAAAGGCTAATATGCAAATCGACTGAACGGCAGAATGACCAGTCGCTATGATGCACACTGACCACCAGGGGGCAGATGCTCAATGCAGGAGCTGCCCTCTGGTGGTCAGTGCACTCCCACAGCGGGAGCACTGCTCAGCCAGAAGCCCAGCTCACAGCTGGCGAGTGCAGTGGTGGCGGCAGGAGCCTCTCCCGCCTCCGCTGCAGGCGGGCAGTAAGGCACAGGCCGGGTTGAGGGCCCTCCCCACAGAATGTACAAATTTTGTCCACTGGACCTCTAGCAGGTTTACAAATAATATTGTTCTATTGATTTTATGACTTTAATATAAAGTTAAATTAAAATAAAAATACTATCTTTAAAGTATAATTGGAAAGTGATGGGAGAGAGAAAAAGCCAAGAGAGATTTAATGTAACAAGTATAATACTAGATTTTGCCTTTGTAGCATTTGCTTTTATGCTTAATAAATCTTGACTATCATTTTAATAAAAGCAAGTATCTGCTATTCATAGACCATAAATAAGTACTAAGTATGCACTTATGCCATAGTATTTATGATCTTTTGTCCTAATAATATAAGAATTCTAGCTAAAGTTGTGGTGATGAAAATTGAGAAGAAGAGAAACCTGTGATACATATTCTGGTGCAGTCTGTTCCCATAAATACATGGTAGCCCTGCAGACAAGGCCTCTTGCAAGAAAATCATTCATAATTAATCACAGATTTTTTTCCATGCCTAGTTCACAGGTTGGCACACAATTATTCTCAACATAGCAACCCTAACTTGCACCATTAACTGATTAAAGTTGGCATAAAGATGAAACTCATTTCCTATGACAGGCGATGGTATGTGGTAGTCACTGACTTTAGAGAAGAAAAGGACATCCCAAGGTAATTTGGTTTATTAGTTTGCATTTCCTCTACCACCATGTTCGGAGCAGTTTAGAGAGATGTTGCAATATATCCTATCCTTAGAGGGATGCCATGGCAGTACTAAAGCCCCAATCATTCTCTTGGTGACTGCACGTGAGTCTAGAAGAACCACATGAAGCAAGTGAGGTATGAAGTTCACATGCAAAAAGATGTTAGTAAAGGAAAATAAAATGTGAGCCTTCAGGTTTCCTCCCTAGATAAAAGACAGCAAACCGAGAATCCATGAGATTTTCACAAAGAAGTATTCTTTGAAAATGCTTTCTGCGCCAAAAATGAATCAAATTTTAAAAGGAGGTGGGGGTGGAGATTTTGCTAGCTTACCCAAATGTATACCAACAAAATTTAATGATTAACAAAAGGGGTTTTTTTTAGAGATAGAGAGCGAGAGACAGAGAGAGAGAGAGAGAGAGAGAGAGAGAGAGAGAGAGAGAGAAACATCAATATCATTTGGCTGCCTCTGGCATGCCCCCTACTGGTGATCGAGCCCCCAACCAAGGCATGTGCCCTGACCAGGAATGAATCAGTGACCTCTTGGTGCATGGGTCAATGCTTCACCACTGAGCAACACTGGCTGAGCAATGGAATACTCCCCAGCCATAAAAAAAGAAGGAAATCTTACCTTTTGTGACAGCATTTGTGGACCTGGAGAATATTATGCTAAGTGAAATAAGCCAGTCAGAGAAAGACAAATACCATATGATCTCCCTCATATGTGGAATCTAATGAACAAAATAAACTGACAAAGAAAATAGAAACAAAGGCATGGATACATAGAACAGATTGACAGCTGTCAGCGGGGAGGCGAAAAAAGATGAAGGAATTAAACAAAAAAATAAATAAAATATATTTTTTTCCAAGAATAGTCTGTCTATGTAGTTTGTGGAGCACTCTGTGTAATTTCTGTATTTTGTCTTTTATTCTACATTGTCATGATGAAATCAATTAATATTTAATTGACAGTTATAGAAATACTAACATCTAGTTTAGTTTCTAAGTTCAAACTTAATCTTTTAATGAGCTGAAAAAGCACAGAATATCAGCTGTGTCATAACAACAACAATTCCACCAGTTGAAGCAATTCATAAATTTTACCATTTAATCCTTTCAGGTACATATTTTTTGCTATTTTTTTTACATACTCTCTGATTTTTAAAAATGGCATAATTTTTAGCATACTTGAGAATACTTGGACTCGGATCTTTTATTTTTCCACATTTGTATCTTACTGTTTTAATTTCCTCCTTCTCTCCCCATTAGTAAGGGGAGAATTCTTGCCCTAGGGTTATGTAATGGACACATGACACCTGACATTAGACAGATGAGATCAACAACAGTTATTAGTCACATATGTACATGGCCCAGGGTAGGCGGCCATCATGCAGGGCCACAGAGCAGTAGCACTTGGGGACAGGACAGAGTGAACAACCAGGGGCTAAGGAAGACATGTTTTATAGTATTAAGAGGGTGGGGTGCCCTCCGGTTCCCATAGAAAGATGTGATTGGCTTGTTTGAATAATTCATGGACTGGCAGAGAAATGAAACCCAATACTCATAAATAAGCATGAATTGTATTTAGTTCCTTTGTTTAAAAGGATTATTTGGCTAAGAGATATTATCCGCAGAAGCAAAGTGGGAAGGGGAATTTGTAGTTAAAACATTCAAGACCTTTGTAATTTCACCAGATGTCAAGGCAACACATAATACTAATTCTGCTCTTATACCACAGTTACCTATATAAATACAGAGTGGGGCAAAAGTAGATTTACAGTTGTTCATATGGAAAATAATACAATAATTAATACATAATAACACAAGAATACACTGTTTTTTGTGTGCCCACAACAGTATACCTACTCTGCCCCACCCTGTATTTATATAGGTAACTGTGGTATAAGACCAGAAACAAATTCTACAAATTTAACAGGCATAATTTTTCTCACTGAGACATAACATTTCTTAGATATGATCTACCTTGAGGGAAAACTACTTCCTCTCACCAATTGTGCATATGGTGTTAGGGGAATTATTAGTCCCTTACAATCCTGGCAATGACTCAGTGCCTTAACACTCTCCCTTGGTACCCAATAAAGCAAGCAACTACTTTGTTATCTCAGCAGGTCCTCCCAGTCTTATGCAAAAGATGGTGTGTATTCCATAGATACTATTTGTGTACTACACTCATGTTGGCATACACATGGCTTCAATACAGCTCTGGGGATGTTCTAAATGGAACATCGCCAGTTACCATTTCATTCTGATTGCAAGATTTAGAAGCACTTAAACCTCATGCCTCTCAAAAAAAATGTTCTCTGAAATAGTTATCCTCTGTTACAAGAATAATAAGCACCAACAGCACATCAGCGGTGACTGTGTGGGGAAGAAATTTGAAATTCCAGTAGGCACACAATAGATAAGAGTAATCTATCCATAAGCACTAAATAAGTGCTGTGAATATGAGTGAAGGGTTTGGTTTCTTTATCCTGCACCCCAGATAAACGTATCCCAACAATAGTGCTTACATTATTATTTTTTTATGAGATAGAGGTAAATGTCAGCCTTTTCCAAATAATCTTAATTTTAAAAAGTTTCAACTGGTGAGCCTTATTCTATTTTGGTTAAGAATATATATCCTGGTCAATAAATATTCCACAGCCTAAAGCAGTGATGGCGAACCTATGACACGCGTGTCAGAGGTGACACGCAAACTCATTTTTTTGGTTGATTTTTCTTTGTTAAATGGCATTTAAATATATGAAATAAATATCAAAAATGTAAGTCTTTGTTTTACTATGGTTGCAAATATCAAAAAATTTCTTTTGTGACATGGCACCAGAGTTAAGTTAGGGTTTTTCAAAATGCTGACACTCCGAGCTCAAAAGGTTCGCCATCACTGGCCTAAGGGAATATGGCAAAGAATAGAATCATTCTTAAGTCTTTTAATAACAGAAACAAAGCTACATTTCTTTACTCAAATGTAGGTCTATTTGGGGGAACATAGAGGGACAAAAGATTTAAGAAGTTTTCCAGCATATCAACATCATCCATTCTCACTTGAAAGACAAAATTGTTAAAATAATTCAACTCTAAAAATGCTATGAAAATCCAGTTTGAATCTTTGGTAAATGAGCTGGCCACCTGTTAGCAAATCCTGGTGAAGGAAGTGCACAATAAACAATATAATCAAGACACATCTAATATCAGCTCTCAGGGTCAACGCTGCAAAGAGTATTTATGGCAAGGTGTGCTTGCTTGACAAGCAATAGCCTGTAAAGGTTTTCTGACCTCCCAGTGCCACACTAAATACAAAAACACATTTTAGTCTCAGATTTCCTAAGAAATTAATTTCTGTGCACTTGTGCTTCATGAACTCTGCTTCTCTACTTTCTTCTCTCCTGGAACTCCATTTGTTCAAGTCTAAAAGTTAACTTAATGGTGTGCAACTTTTGATTTATGATTTTTCCCTCCTTTCTTGACACATGATACTGGTACTTCTCATTTACTTCTACCACAAACTAAATCATCCAGAATTCCAAGAGAATTCCATCCACAGTTGGTCATTTTTAAAGTCCTTGATGGGTTTCTACTGGGAATTAAAGCAAAACATCTAAATACAATCGAGTTTTGTAGGGATGAGAACTATTGAACAGCAAACTCACTGGCCAGCAGTCACATGAGTTCTATTTATAGGCAAAGCTTGTATAGAAAAGTGGGTTTCGGGTAGCCTTTTGTCTTCCTTGTTTTCCCTCTTTACAGCACTTCTCTTCCATCTGCCCCAGACTCCACTGCCATCATTTCTCCAGAACACCTCTGCAACATTCATTACTCAAAGCTAACAAACTCAAGCATGAACCCGAAAGTGCCTAGAACCAAACTTAGACTGAATAAGAAAATAAACATTTACTTGCATTTTCTTTTTTTTTAATTAAATCTTTATTGTTCAGATTATTACAGTTGTTCCTCTTTTTTCCCCCCATAGATCCCCTCCACCCAGTTCCCACCCCACCCTCTGCCCTTACCGCCCCCCACTGTCCTCATCCATAGGTGTACGATTTTTGTCTAGTCTCTTCTCGCACACGCCACACCCCTTCCCCCCCAAGAATAGTCAGTCCACTTCCTTTCTATGCCCCTGATTCTATTATATTCACCAGTTTATTCTGTTCATCAGATTATTTATTCACTTGATTTTTAGATTCCCTTGTTGATAGATATGTATTTGTTGTTCATAATTTGTATCTTTACTTTTTTCTTCTTCTTCCTCTTCTTAAAGGATACCTTTCAGCATTTCATATAATACTGGTTTGGTGGTGATGAACTAAGAGGAATC
>NW_006289416.1:3994370-3999923 GCF_000327345.1 Myotis davidii
CCTCTGTACCTCTGCACTTTACTTCCGCACCTCCTCTGAGTCTCAGTGTGCTTTTCTCTTTCCTTCTAGTTGTAGAATTTCCACTCAGCCAGCCTTCCTGTGGTTCTGGATGATGTCCGTTTGTCTTTTAGTTGTATTTTTGAAGTGGTTGTGCGAGGCAGCAATTTCCAGTGTTTACCTATGCCGTCATCTTGGTTTCTGCCTCTAGTTGCATTTTCAATAGCTATATCTTAATTTCTCATTTGATTTATTATATCTTTATACTGTAATTTTTGAATGTCTATCTAGAATGACAGGAAACCCCTCTCAGTTCCACGTAACAGAACAAAGCCATCCTGGAAGGAGATCAGCAACATGGGGAGTAACTAGGTCTACAGAGAAGAAGCCATTGTCACTGGGCAAGGAAGAAGGTTTGAGAAGGTAAATCCCTTCGCCACCCTGACCTTTACATTCTTCCCCTTAGAAAAAAAAAATTTGGATTTACCAGTAAGTATCTCTGAGTATTGTAAGAGTCCATATTTGGGGACTATGATGTTGCAGAGAAAAATAGCAAAGAAACTGGGCAAATAAACCAAGGAATGATGGAGTGCAGAACTGAGCAGAGAGACAGGGTTTCAAAAATCTGTCTCAGGAGGAATAGGCAAGCAGGCCAATAACACCAGGCAGACAGCTCAACCATCTGGTGTTGTATGGGCAGTGGGGACAGGTGAGCACGGGGAGAGTGATCATCAACATTACCTGAACATCTCATAAGGATATAGAAAATGTTTATGTAAGCAGAGAGGAAGCCCAGTTCAATACATATGAACATTTGATCTGCCTCAACACCATCCACAAACACAATTCATTCCCATCACACCTGCTCTCATTAAAGGAAGCTATTCCCAACAGGGCTGTATGCCCTTCCCCTCTCTATAGGCAGTGTTTCAGTGTATTGGTTAAACCATTTCCCAAACACATGTGAAAAATTATATCTGTGTATTTCATTTTTCAATGGATAATACATTCACGTGGTACAAAATTTAAAGAACACCAAAGGATATACAATGAAAACTGAGCCTCCCTCCTATTCCATTCTTCCCAAGGAAGCTAAATTGACCAGTTTGTTGTGCATCCTTCCAGAGGTATTATGGAAACACACAAATTAGTTTTTACACAAATGGTAATATATATACTCATTTTATATTCAGCTCCCTAGGATTCCACTGCATAGCTGCACCACAGTATATATAACAAGTTCCTACTGATGAACTTTTGTCTCCAATCTGCTGTGAATATCTGTGTTCATTCATCATTTTGTACATGTGTTAGTAAATCTATAGGATAAAGCACTGACAGTATGGAGATTTCCAGAGGGAGAGGGTGTAAGGAGAAGTAGAAGAAGGTAAAAAGGGGATAAATGGTAATGGTATACTGTACAATTGTACACCTGAAACCTGTATAATTTTGTCAATCAATGTCATCCCAATAAATTCTGTTTAAAAAACAAGAAAAGAAAATTTTTAAAAAGTGTAGGTAGTAAAATGTCAGGGTTATAGAAACTACATATTTGTAAGACCATTTGGAGGACAATAACAGCTGAGTATACTACTTGCATATCTCTTAGGCAGATGTCCTGGGTTCGGTTTCTACTTCTGCCACTTACTTTCTTCATAACTAAACAAATTATCTTTCTAGGCCTCAATTTCTCCATCTAAAATAGAAATAATTATAGAACTGGGTTTATAGAATCACTGTGAGGAATTAATTAATAAATACATGCAAAACTCTTAGAAAAGTGCCTGACACAAAGTAAGCAATCAAAAAATGTTTGCCATTACTAGTTCTACTAGAGGCTCAGTGCATGAAATTTTTGCACAGGTAGAGTCCCTAGGCCTGGCCAGCAATCAGGGCCAATCAGGTTCCCTGCCTCCCTGCCTCTTCTTTCCCTCACTCCCGCAGCACTCCGCCACCACCACTGGTCGCCTGCCATGTTTCACATCACCCTCTGGTGGTCAGCACATGTCATAGAGTGCGAGTGAACTCCTGAGGGGACACTTTGCATATTAGCCTTTTATATATAGAGACTAGTGGCCCGGTGCATGAAATTCGTGCACGTTAAAGGGAATTAATTAGAGGAAATATTTTAATATTGCTATTTGACTAACAACAAAAACATGATGTAAAATAACACTAATACAATGACTGATAACTTGATTAAGCTTATTCTAATATTTCCCTGTATACCACATTAAGAGTAAAAACACTTTCAGAGTGCTTGACTAATTTCCCTTGTGATGAAGTATTTACAACTTTAACTTTAACATCACATGCTCTTCGAACTCTAGAGAAAGCAACATATAACTGACCATGTGCAAAAACAGGTTCAGGTAGGAATATTCCTACTCTGTTTAGAGTTTGTCCTTGTGATTTATTAATAGTCATGGCAAATGCTGGCCACAGGAAACTGTCTTCAAATTAATTTAAATGGGAGGTCAGTGTCAGATGGGGACAAATCAATTCTTGGAATCAGAACAACCTCTCCTTCTACAGATCATGTTAATACTTCAGCTGCAATAATGTTAGGTCACAATCTTTTGATAATAAATCTAATACCATTACAAAGACCCCATTTACTATTAAGATTTCTCAGTAGCATGATGATTGCACCCACTTTCAATTTTAATTTATGACACGGCATTCCCGAAGGAGTAATACTATTAAGAAATTCAATGGAAAATTTTTCCTTTTCAGCATTATCTGTTGACTCAATGGAATCATCACTCTTGCACAGCTTTCAGAGCTTTATGCAAATAACATGACCCTCTAGCTGTGGCAAATGACCCTTTATGCAAATAACATGACCCTCTATCTCCCTTCCACCACCACCGCACCCTGGCCAGGGCCAGTAGGGAACTCCCTCCCACCAGCAGCCTGCTGTTTGGTTGTTCATCTGGTCATTTAGGTCGTGATGGTCCCTGGATTTTTATATATTAGGACTAGAGGCCCAGTGCATGAAATATAAGCAGGGGAGAGGGGGCAGGGCCCCACAGCCTGGCCTGCACCCTCTCGCAATCTGGGACCACTGGCTTCTAACCACTCACCTACCTGCCTGCCTGCCTGATTGCTCTTAACTGCTCACCTGCCTGTCTGATTGCCCCTAGCAGCTTGCCTGCCTGCTTGATTGCCCCTAACCACTCCCCTGCCTGCCTGATCACCCCTAATCACCTCTGCCTTGGCCCCTGCCACCGCAGCTTCATCTGGAAGAACGTTTGGAATGGCGTCCAGAAGGTCATTTGGCTGTCCAGTCTAATTAGGATATTATGCTTTTATTATTATAGATTAGTGACCCGGTGCACAGATTCGTGCACATTGAAAGGAAATTAATTAGAAAGTGGCCAGCAGGGCAGGACTGGGCGAGATGGGCCAGACGCCCTGGAGCCAACCTCCCGCGATCCCTCCCTGGTGTCTGCGGAGTGAGCAGGTCCCTCCAACAGGAGGGGTCCCTCAGCCTGGCCTGTGGGGATTGGGCCAAAACCGACTCTTCAACATCTCCTGAAGGGTCCAAGAGTGTGAGAGGGCACTGTACAAAGCTGCTGTCGTACAGAGTGTGGAACACGAACACAAGTGTGCAGTAAACCACATTCGGGGCCGATAGTGCCCCAGCAACAACATAACCCCCGGCCGAAGATGGAATCATGCAAGCCCATGAGGAATCGGGCTCCCTCTTCACTGGTTTCAGGGTGCATCACCTGAGAACCACCGCTGCCAAGTGACTGCATCTCAGCAGTCCTGTGTTGAGTGTCTGTCCCTGGCGTCAGTGCATGTCAGAGCAACTGGTTGGATGGTCAGATACTTAGCATATTAGCCTTTTCTATATATAGGTATCACACACAATACAACCTTGCATTACCTAATTTGGTCATCTTTGCCAATCTGAAAGCATATTCACCTAACTCACTGTGGTTTTAATTTATATTTATCTTCTATTCTGAAAGTACTTAAATTTGAGTCACTTATCATTTCTTTCTGTGAACTATGTATTTTTAACTTTTGCTCTATTGCAGCAGTTCTCAACCTGTGGGTCATAACCCGTTTAAATACATCCTGAATATCAGATATTTACATTACAATTCATAACAGTAGCAAAATTACTGTTATGAAGTAGCAACAAAAATAATTTTATGGTTGGGGATCACCACAACATGAGGAACTGTATTAAAGGGTCACGGCATTAGGAAGGTTGAGAACCACTGCATTGGATTACTTATTGTTTTCTTACTAATGAATAGAAAGTCTTTGTGTAGCAAGGAAATTAGCTTTTTGACTATAAAATGTTACAAATATTTTTCTATTTTATTTTTTATACTTATTTCTACCATGCAAATGCTATTTTATTTTTAGTTAAGTTTATGATTATTTATTGTATAATTTCTGGGGTTTACATGACATTTAGAAGTGATTTCTTTTTCAAAAAAAACTTTTTTTTAAATTTTGGCTGTCTTACTGTAGTACTTTTATGGATTGATTTTTTACATTAAAATTGTAGCTTCATATGAGATTAGGAAGGAAGCCAATTTTTTTTTTCCCAGATGGCTATGCAGTTGTCCTGGCATCCTTTATTGAATAATTCATTTTTTTTCCACTGATTTTTTTTTCTTTACCACCAAATTCACAAATATATTAAGCCCATTTCTGTACATTTTACCGTTTATTGAGCTAAACATTATTTATAGAAGTACCATTACCAACCTTTACATAACTATATCATTAGCACATGTTTAATATTCTATAAGACTATCTATCCTGTCAGGGTATTTACAACGCAATAATTTTTTACTTATTTTTTATAATTTCCCTAAAAATTAATATTTACAAGATTATTTTAGCATAAGAAATTTAGAATCAGTTTGTTTAGTTGTATTTTAAAATCTTCTTAATATAGGTATTGAAGAGAATGCTAAACAAATACACTTATTGAAGAAAAATAAACATCATAAAGATGTTGAGTTTCCATATCTAAGGAGAGAGATGACTTTCTATTTATTTAAGTCTTTTGGGGTATCTCAGTAGTATTCTAAATTTTCATTCACTGGTATGTTTTATAGTTCTTATTAAGTTTGTTATCGGTATGTAATCTCTTTGTGGCTATGATTAATAGGTACTTCCCTTCAATTATATTTTTCTATCTTATTTTATTTTGTCTATGGGAAGACTATTACCTTTTTCTTAATGTACTCAGCCACCTCACTAAATTTTCTTATTGTTCTAATAGATGTTTCAGGTAACTCACTTAGGTTTTTAATGCATATAACCAAACTGCCTACAAACACTTATTTTTTTCTTATTTTTTATAACTTTTATACTTCTCATTTCTTTCTCTAATTTTATTAGTTAGACTTCATTAAAGGACAATGTCATAATGAACATCTTTATCTTATTTCTAAATATAAAGAAATGGTTTTTAGTTCTAGATGCTCTAGATAATATTCTTTTTTATATGGAACAGTAAATACTTTTTTATTATGTTAAGTATATCTTGTGTTAATTATATTGCAGTAAAAGTTTCTTATA
>NW_006289416.1:4001162-4016906 GCF_000327345.1 Myotis davidii
CAAAGTTCTTAATGGCATAAAAGCAGAAACATTGCAAATGTCTATTGACAGAGAACAGACAAAATTGTGGCATAATCATACAATTAAAATGTATGAACTACAAAATCCCACAACAACATAAGTATAACTTAAAAACATAATGTTTAACAAAAAGAAAAGCATGGCCCTAACTGGTTTAGCTCAGTGGATAGAGCATTGGCCTGCGGGCTCAGGGGTTCCAGGTTCGATTCTGGTCAAGGGCATGTACCTTGGTTGCGGGCACATCCCCAGTGGGGAGTGTGCAGGAGGCAGCTGATCAATGTTTCTCTCTCATCAATGTTTCTAACTCTTTATCCCTCTCCCTTTACTTCTCATTTCTTTCTCTAATTTTATTAGTTAGACTTCATTAAAGGACAATGTCATAATGAACATCTTTATCTTATTTCTAAATATAAAGAAATGGTTTTTAGTTCTAGATGCTCTAGATAATATTCTTTTTTATATGGAACAGTAAATACTTTTTTATTATGTTAAGTATATCTTGTGTTAATTATATTGCAGTAAAAGTTTCTTATAAAAATGGGACATACATCAAATGCCTTTTCAGTTACAACGAAATGATTATGTGTGTTATAGCTGTGCACTTGGCAAGTTACAATATTATACATTTTATTATTGAACTATTTTTATATATATCTTATTTATAACTCAGCACCAATATTTATTGGCTCTAGGATTCTAATCTCTTGTTCTTATTCTATTCTTGAGGGGTTTTGTCAGAATAGACTAGGGCAAAGTTCCCCAAATAATCGAATGTATTCATAACAACTGAGAATGCTTTTTACGTATTTCAGTGGCATAAACTACATGCCAGACCAACTGATTTCTGATTTCTACACATTACAGATTATGCTATATGTTATATATAAATCCTTTAGAAACTTTATTTTTATAATTTGCTTCTTTTTCTTCACCCCAAAGTCAAGTAAATACACTTTTCTTAGAAAGCACTTATAAGTATGTTGATTTCTACCAGCTCTCTAATTTTTTGTTGAGAGAAGGGAAGCAGCTGGTCTTACTCCTGGGAAATTAACAGGAAATATTCATGGACAAAATTCCTAAAGCAATTATTGCTGGCTTTCCTGGCAGTCTAATAGTAGAAATCAATCGCTGTCTTTATGGGATGCATCTCCATGGAATAAGGGAGACAAGAGTGAATGGTGGCCTTATTTGTTTAATTCTTTACTAATCTCCATCTTTGACAGCTCACAGCATCAAAATTGAGGCTGCCTTGTCCAAAGGGAAAACATTATTAAATATTCCATTTACCAACAAATAGTTGTCCTTTGACATCAACAAAATAAGGTGTCCTTATTGATAATTTTGGTGAGCAGAAGGTGAGAGATTAGCAATTCATTCATTTATTTATTTAACTATCATTTATTGAACATCTGTCTTACGCCAGGCCCTAGGCTGGCTTCTGGGGATCACAAAATGAGGCAAAATATGTACCAGGCCAACGGTACATGTTATGATGGAGACAAAGAAGTAAAATAGAATGTATAACACATATGGGAATAATGAGTGTCTTGAAAGGGGAAACTATAGAGTGGTTTGGACTGTGTGGAAAGAATTGGAGGTATCTACCACAACAGGGGGTGGTCTGGAAGGCTTCCTTGAAAACAAGACATTGAATACTGAAGGGTGAGTAGGAAGCACTCAGGCAAATAAATGGGAGTCGAGGAGAAGGGAGGCAAAAATTCTTCCAAATAGAGGGACTGGCAATGCAAAGGCCCTGGGATAAGATAAAATAAGGTTCTTTTCAGGAAGTGATAAGAATACTAATCCCTTCCATGTTGAAAAAAATGCAGACATTGGCAAAACGTTATTAAAGAAACATAATATAATGTCATTAAATATGCATTTAACAACACTAAATACTAATTATTTAAAAAACAGATTACTTTGTTAAAATTTATGTAAGAACAAAGTTCTCATCCAGCTGACATGGCTCAGTGGTTGGGCATTGACCTATGTTCCATTCCCAGTCAGGGCACATGCCTGGGTTGCAGGCTCGATCCCCAGCGTGGGGTGGGACGTGCAGGAGGCAGCCAATCAATGATTCTCTCTCATCATTAATGTTTCTATATCTCTCTCCCTCTCCCTTCTTCTCTGAAATCACTCCTTCCTCTCCAAGAAGACCCTTTAACCTTTCATGTACTATGTATAAAAAAAATATATGAAAAAAAAATATGGCCCTACCTGGTTTGGCTCAGTGGATAGAGCATTGGCCTGCGGGCTCAGGGGTTCCAGGTTCGATTCTGGTCAAGGGCATGTACCTTGGTTGCGGGCACATCCCCAGTGGGGAGTGTGCAGGAGGCAGCTGATCAATGTTTCTCTCTCATCAATGTTTCTAACTCTTTATCCCTCTCCCTTCCTCTCTGTAAAAAAATCAATACAATATATATATTTTTTAAAAAGCATGTTCCAATAAATTATACAGGGTATGATGCATTTTTATGTAGCTCAATAATAAGGCTAATGAGCATACTTAAACATACATGTATTTATGACAAAACTATATTTTAAACAAGCAATGCAAATAAACATATAATTTAAGGATAGTGTTTGCCTTTGTGGCACAGAGAGATATAGGTGACAGGGAGGCAGAGAGATGGAAGAGGGAAGAGAATTAATGAAAGTTTTTAATGTTCTAGTTCTTGAGATGAGAAATAGATTCATAAATGTTCCTTATACAATTATGATTTATAATTAGCATATGTAGTAGAGGAAATTTTTTAAATTATATAGATTTTAAAAGAAAGAATGTAAAAGAGAGTATATATATATACTCTCATCCTACTTTGAACCCCATCCAGTTGTTCAGAAAACATTTCAGGACATCAGGACATTTTTGTCTGCTAAAGGAGACTCTTTCACAAATCACATGACCATTTTCCTCTATAAAGTTTTCATTTAATTTGATTTTATAATAATTTGAATAGGAGCCAAGTTTATAATCACAGATAAGTAGAAACATCCCAAATATCCATTGACAGAGAATGTAAGGATAAAATTGTGGTATATTCACACAATTTAGTAAGCTGGATTCAATTTAGTGACATAATTATCACCTTGTTTTTGCAAGCTCCCACAAAATGACTCCCTTTTTACCTCCAGTTTCTTGCCTTGCACCATCAGCCACAAGTCTAAGGAGGAGTGCGGAGAATTGCTAGTCTAGTCATAGGTTAAAAGTTTCTCGGGACTTTGCATACATGAAACATCATAGATTGGTGAAGTTTAACATTTATCAAGTTGAATATTTTTAGCATCTATTGAGTTCCAAGCTCTCTTTCTACGTTACATATACAGTGATTTTTTTAAAAAGCAGGAGAAGTTTCTGTTGCTGTAGAATTCATATTTTGGTCAAGAAACAAATACATTTTCAAACAGACTTGAACATGAAGGTCTGCAGCTCAGAGGAGAAGCACTGCATAGAGATGTAAGTATGGTGATTGTCATAAATTGCAAAAGTCATTGTCAAAAGAGAAGAAAGGGGAGGAGGGGGGTGGGAAGAAGAAGATGGGACCAAGAGCTCCAATATTTGGAGTTCAGTTGAAAGAGGAACCTGAGGAAGAAGGGTCATAGGAGCTCTAGACCTAGATATCCAAATGTCTGCTTATGCTCCCTACCTGGATGTCTCATATGCATTTCAATATTAACATGTCCAAACTGAAATTTTAGACAAAATGGCAAGTTAATGATTAGGAAGAGCACCAGAGGAAAAGTTGCCATAGAAGCCAAAAGAGCAGAGATGTTTTCAAAAGGAAGAGGTGGTCATTCATGTTACAGGATAAGGGATCAAATACATACCTGTTCTAGCACAAACATGATGGGTGAGGAGCACGGAGTGTGACTTAAAGAATGAGGCTGCACCAAACCATGAAGAACCATGTATATCAAGTAAGGAGGAAGAGTTTGATTCCTTAGGTCAATGAAGAGCCATTGAGGAATTTGCCAACAAAAGAATTGTCTGCTCAAGTATGCACTATCTACCCTTATATCATTCTGACTTCAAAGACAACAGGTGTTTACTTTATAAATTATATATTATTATAATTTTATAAAATATTTATTATAACAAATACATTATTATCATTCTCTTTAGGGAAAGTGAGTGACAGACTGTAGGATCATCAGAGTCAAGCAGGACAAAACCATATGTCCCTTTGAGTATTACATACAACTGTTTAAAGTCAAAGCAGGGGGCACAGGTGCAGCCACAAGAAAGGAAATATGCAAGGGAATTGCGGAGGAGAGGGGGGTGAAAAATGAAACACATCAGCTTGTTTCTCTAAAATTGATCTCAAATTGAGAAATTGGTCCTCACTTTAAAAATGCAAAGATGGAATCAGGCATACATTCCTGTTATTTATTTATTTACCTTAGACGTCCTAAAATATAAAATTTGGAGGATTTCTGATACATATTTTTCAGGAATATCATGACATTGATACTGATTTTTTTATAGCTGAGAAACTCTTCCTCAAAAATGGAGTTAACTTGTGCATCAGGTACCAGTAGCTGAGCATTTTCTGGCTCTCAGGATCTTGGCTGAGAAGTGGAAGTTCTTCAAAAATTCTGCTAAGCCATCTGCCAACAGGCTAATGAGTCAAATCAGGGGACAGGCCCTGGAGTGAAAGAACACCAGAACAGCTGTTCTTTACCTGACTGGAGTAAGCTCTGAGGTCTATTTATCCAGCTGCTAAAAAGAGCAGCAAAATCAGGCTCCAAATCGAGACTCTCAGTAGAAAAATTCATGGAATGCTTCACAATATACTATAAGATAGACCACTTTTAACTCCACTTTCTTGGTTATAGAATACCTGACAATCCAACACCAAGCTATGATTCTCTCAACTCGACTCTGAGAGAGAGAATGTCTGCTTATGCTCCCTACTTGGATGTCTCATATGCATTTCAATATTAACATGTCCAAACTGAAATTTTAGACAAAATGGCAAGTTAATGATTAGGAAGAGCACCAGAGGAAAAGTTGCCATAGAAGCCAAAAGAGCAGAGTTGTTTTCAAAAGGAAGAGGTGGTCATATATATGTATGTATGAATGGTCATATATATGTATGAACATATATTCTCTCTCTCTCTCTCCCCCAAATGATACAATGAATAGAAAAAGCACTGTGTTTTAACTAAAAAGACCTGGTTTTAAATGAAAACTGTTCTCATTGATTATCTAAGTCTGGACAAAGCATTGAACTTCACACAGTACACATTTTGTCACCTGTGAAAACAGGAATAAAAACACCTCACATTACAAAGGATGACTGTAATGAAAAAAATTTAAGAGTATCTCAAAATCCTGGAAAAAGGTTTCATGTCTGGTTTGGATGCAGAACATCACAAGATACTGTCACTCTCACCTGAACAACACAAATAAGCTATTTAAGCTACACAATCATGGCTTGTTTACAACACATCAGAGACCTACAGAACCAAAGAGTCACAAATGAACCAAAATCCAAAATAGTGATTTATAAACTGAAAGAGAATAAACAAAAAAATGTGATATATCCATAAAATGGAGTATTATTTGGCAATAAAAAAGAATAAAGCATTATTACATGCTATAGCATGCATGAATCTTGAAAATACTATGCTAAGAGAGAGAATGGGGAAATAGAGGATTATGGCTAAGGTTCTTTTCAGGTGATAAAAATTTTCTAAATGTGATTATGGTGATGGTTACACAACTCTGTGAATATACTAAAAGTCACTGAATTATACACATAAAATGGGTGAGTTAGTTGTATGGCATGTAAATTATGTTTCAATAAATCCTTTTTATAAAGTCCATCTTATTTCTATACTAGAGGCCTAGTGCATGAAATTCATGCACCAGTAGGGTCCCTAGAGACTGCCGGCTGCTGGCTGCCGGCCTGGGCCTTCCTTTGTTCCACTCCACCACCTGGTGGTCAGTGCACATCATAGCAAGTGATTGAACTCCTGCTTGGTCGAATTCCTGAGGGCTCACTTTGCATATAGGCTTTTGTATATATAGATGCTAACAAAGAACATTTGCAAAAATAGAATTTTACAAAACAATCCTATATTATAAAAGGTAATATGCAAATTGACCAAACGGCAGAATGACCGGAACGCCTGTGGCCCCTCACCCCAGCGGCCCCATCCCTGAGCAGGCACCCCCACCCAGATCAGAGGTAGGGCCAGCCAGAAAACTGCCCACAGCCCCTTACCCCAGCTGGCCCTGACCACGGCTCCTCACCCCAGCCAGCCCTGACCATGGCCCGTTACCCCAGCCAGACCACCACTGATGGCTCCCATAGGGGTGAGTCTGTTGGACCCCACCAGTGCACGAATTTGTGCACTGGGCCTCTAGTATAACCTAAAAGAAGACTGACAATACCAAGTAGTTTTCACCTTTGAAAACTATATGTATCAACTAAAATTTAATAAATGCTTAGTGTATGAGCCAACAATTCTACTCCTATGTATGTATTAAAGGAGATGAGTGTTTTTGTCCATCAAAACTAGAATGAATAAGTAATTTGTAACTTATTCATACCTTGAATACTAGTTAGCAATTTAAATGAATGAACTCCTTCTAGATGTAACACATTGTAAAACCTGCCAGACATACTGTTAGGTAAACAAAATCAGATAAATATGGGCACAACTGCATGATTCTATTTATAGAAAATTCAAGATTAGCATAGAAAATATAGTCACTAATATTGCAATAACTATGTCTGGTATCAGGTGGGTACTTGAAATATCAGGGGGATCACTTTGTAAAATGCATGATTGTCTAACCACTATGCTATATACCTGAAACTTATCCTATATAATAAAAGCCTAAAATGCTAAGTGTCCAGTCATCCAATCATCTGTTCAACCAATCAAAGCATAATATGCTAATGATATACTAAGGCCACTCAACCGCTCGCTATGATGCGCACTGACCAGCAGGGGGCAGATAGTAGACCAGTCAACCAGTTGCTATGACGTGCACTGACCACCAGGGGGCAGACGTTCTGACCAGTAGGTTATCTTGATAAGCCTTCTGTATTGCTGAATATATTTTATAACTTTTTCACAGTAAAATTTTCTTTTACTAAAATATAAAATGCTTATATCAAACCATTTATAAGACCAAAGGAAATATTGAGATTCTGACTTTCTTGTAACATAATATTAAAATAGAAAGTCTACTTTTCATTAATCCTTATTTTCACTATAACCTTTTCCCCATATGGAAAAGTGAAGGGATTACAATTTAGGTTCTTTTAAAAAAGAAAAAAGAGCCGAAACCGGTTTGGCTTAGTGGATAGAGCGTCGGCCTGCGGACTGAAGGGGCCCAGGTTCGATTCCGGTCAAGGGCATGTACCTGGGTTGCAGGCTCTTCCCCAGTGGGGGATGTGCAGGAGGCAGCTGATCGATGTTTCTCTCTAATCGATGTTTCTAACTCTCTATCTCTCTCCCTTCCTCTCTGTAAAAAATCAATAAAATATATTTTTAAAAAAAGAAAAAAGAAAAAAGAAAGAAAAGGAAATAAATATATGAATGTTAATGTCAGTCTGAAATAAACCTAAATAGCAGCTATTTTAAATTATTAGACTTAGCAGTATTTACTGGTTTGATGCTTTTAAGTTTTGAGAAACTACATTACTTATCTTCTGTGTGGAAACAAACAAAAGACCTCTGTTAAAAAGCCAAGAAAGAGATAAGTGAAAGTTATACCAAAGAGTTTGCCTGTTCTTAGGACTTGGATGTTCCTGGTTCAACTTAAACTGATATAATATTGAATGTCAATTGTAACTGAAAATTCTTTTTAAAAATTTTTAAGACTTGAATGTTCCCATATATTGCAATAAAAACACTTTTATATTTTAAATGAATAAGTTCACCTTTACTTGAGGGAAATCTATATCCTTTTACTGGGTACAAAGGGAAAACAAATCTGGAGCTATCTCCTTTCATCAAGCTTTTCTATCCCAGTTATTTCCAGACCCTAAAGGAGAGAAGAGTGACACGCTGAGAAATGCAGGTGCAAGTAATTGACTAGGCAAGTGTTCTATTGTCATAGAAGCAAAGCACATCAAATTAATGAGGCCCACAGAGACCCAGGAGGCTGGGCCAATCAGGAGCCTGCATTGGCATGCTTACACATGTGCTTTGGGCAACCTGGCAGCCCTTTTGTTTGTATCCCAGACAACCTAAAATTTCCAGGAAAGAGAGATCATCTTCATATTATTCCTATGTGAAAAGTTAGGTGTTCAAAGGGCACATGTTTAAAGGTCAAAAGTCACTATCAGAGAACCACACCAATTCTGTGAGAAAATGATTCAATTAAAACTTGTTTTGCCCTGGCCAGTGTGGTTCAGTTGGTTAGAACGTCCTCCCATACACCAAAAAGTGGCCAGTTCCATTTCTGGTCAGGGCACATACCCAGGTTGCAGGTTCAATCCTCTAAGGCAACCAATTGGTGTTTCTCTCTCACATCAATATTCCTTTCTCTTTCTCTCCCTCGTGACTCTCTCTCTCTCTCTCTCTCTCTCTCTCTAAAACTCAATTTTAAAATTTTTTGTTTAGCTTTTTCCTGACGATATTATAAACTGTGTTGTTAAAAATATAAAAAAGCACCTAGGATTCAGAAAAATTGGGATCTTCTAATACTGCTACTGGCCACTTTTCTCTTTAGGCAAGCTATGCAATCTTTCTGGGCCTCTATTCCCTCTTCTACAAAAATGAAATAATTGATTATCTTTTCCTTCCAATTCCAAAATTCTACCACAAACAAATTAAATTTCTTAAAATATTAACTACAGTTTGAAAAGTAAATTTTCTTCTTTTTAAAAATGAGCAATGGTTTTTGTGGGTTTTTTTTACATCTCCACCTCTAACCTGAAAAGCTTATGGCTCTAAAAGAAATGGTTCGGCACAAAGTTTTGTTGTGTTTTTTATTCAATTTATTGGGGTGGCATTGATTCAGAAAAGTATACAGGTTTCAGGCGTACAATTCTATATACATCATCTGCAGGTATATATTGTATTGTGTGTTCACCACCCCAAGTCAAGTCTCCTTCTATCACCATTTATTCTCCCCTTTACCTCTTCTGCCTACCCTGACCTTACTTTCCCTCTGGTAATCAGCATACTGAAGTCTGTGTTTATGCAGGGTTTGGGGTTTGTTTTGGGGGTATTTTGTTTTTGCTTTTGTTTTGGGGGGTGTTTTTTTTGTTTTGGGGGGTCTTTTTGCTTAATCCCTGCAACTGAGGGAATCGAACCCGGGACCTCCATCCATGGGCTGAAACTCTATCCCCTGGACCAAACCAGCTAGAGCTACCACTGCTTGTTTACCCACTCATCTACTGATGAGCACTTGGGCTGCTTCGAAATCTTGAATATTGTAAATAACACTGCAATGAGCACGGGGGTAATATATCGTATCAAATTAGTGTTTCAGGTTTCTTCAGATATATTCCCAGAAGTAGAATCACGGAATCATAAGGCAGTTCCATTTTTAATGTTTTAAGTTAACTCCATACTGCTTTTCATACTGGCTGCACCAATCTTCATTCCCACCAACAATGCATGAGAGATGCCTTTCCTCCTAGCTAACACTTATTGTCTGTTGATTTATTGATAGTCATTCTGACAGGTGTGAGGTGATATCTCATTGTGGTTTTAACTTGCATTTTCCTAAAGATTAGTGGCTAGAGCATCTTTTCATATGTCTATTGACCATTTGTATGTCCTCTTTGGAGAGGTGTCTATTCAGGTCCTTTGCCCATTTTTTAATTAGATTGTTTGTGGGGTTTTCTAATGTTGAATTTTATAAGTTTTTTGTAAATTTTGGATATTAACCCCTTATCAGATGTATTATTGGAGAATATGTATTGCCATTCAATGGGTTGTCTTCTCATTTTGTTGAGTATTGTACACTCAAGGAATGGGGGGGGGGAGTTCATAATATCTGTTCCCTGATATGCATGTACTTTTTGCCCTAATTCTCTACGGTTTTCCATTTTCAAAGGTGCATAATGTGGGGAACGAGTCCCAGATTTGGAGCCAGATAGAGTCAAATTAACATTTTGATTTTTCCACTTACAGTCTGATCTTAGACAAGTTGCTCACCCTCCCTTAGCTTCAGGCTCATTGTTGGCAAAATAGTAACAACACCTAAATTGAATAGTTCTCATTAAAATGTATGTGATTACATTTGGGAAAAATGGCTGGTACAGAAACATCAATAAATGAGTTTCCCTTTCTAGTAAATAAGCATATAAACTACCTTTGCCTCAAGCTCTTTGTAAAAATTTGAAATGTTTCTTTGTTTCTGGTTTTGAATTCAAGCACTTGCTTTTTTACTTAATCTATTATTGTATTTATCAATTGTGTAATTTGGATACGGAGCTAGAAAGCATCCTAGAGAATCATCTACAGGCTCCTCAGGCCGGAATTTACTGGCATTTCAGGAAGCACAATTCCTCACTGTGTCAGATGGTCCTATACATTGCAGGGTGTTTCCCAACCCAGACTTGAAACTAATGAATGCCAGGGAGTCCCAAATCATTGTGACACACAAACATGCTCCTTGGGGCTTGGTATCACCTTATGTGAGGACCCACCCACAGGCACACACCCACACACACACAGTTTTACCAATTAAAAACCTGAGGATAAAAGGCTGGATTGATTTACCTAAGGTCAAAAGTTAGCATGTGTTAAGAACAGGACTTAAATCTGTTTCTTAATTTTTAGTCCAGGTTTCTTCTAATTCTAATTAGTCCCCACATTATAACATTCCATTAATTCTTTTAATTTATTTATTTTTTTAATTCTCTAAAAATGTATCTACCAAGCTGTGTGTGTGTGTGTGTGTGTGTGTGTGTGCCCGCACACACGTGCTTTAGTTAAATGCTATAGTCAGGGCTTTCTACTTTTTTTGTTTTATTTTTTTTTCAACATCCTCAATTTCTGTTTATATTCAACACCACTTGGTATCCATTTCAGATGTATAGCACAGTTGCCAGACAATCACACATTTCACAGAGTAATTCCCCAACACCTCTGGCACCAAACTGGCATCTATTCTCAGCCCCACACAATATTGACTATATTTCCTGTGCTGCACTTTACATTCCCATGACTATTCTGTAACTACCAATCTATACTTCTCAATCCCTTCACCTTTTTCAATCAGTCCCCTCTGGCACTCATCAGTCTGTTCTCTATAGAAGAGATTTCTAATTTAAGGAGAAAGGAAAAGAAAATGAAACATTTCATTACTCCACCAAAAGGAATTCAACAATCCTGTTCGGTTTTTCGTTCAGTGACTCAGTTATAATAGAGAAGCAAACAAAAAGTCTGACAGTGTTGAGAGTCTCTTTCATCAAGAATCAGTGTAACACATAATCTCTGCTTCTTATAGTCCAAGTTTTTACTGGAGATAAGACTCAACCAGTGATGCATCATGGTCTACATGCCCCAAAATTTATGACAAATAATCTCACCTCTTAGATATTGTGCAGACAAGTTTTACACACCTTAGTTGCATTGACTTTAACAATTCTAGTTCCTGAAGATGCAACACCCGCATCTATTGCTACAAGCCATGAAGCATAGATTTTTAAATCCCTTGGAAGTGTTATATGGGTCTTATATTTTCAGGAAATATGTCTTTAAGTCTACTCTGAATGTAAAACCCACAATTTGTGTCAACAGCTTTCATAAACATGTCTGAACTCCACTGAGTATCGAATATTATGTGCATGCATTTACTTCTAATCAGACAACCATGCACAGCTGCCCTTCTCCAAATCCCAAAGTCCTGAGGTGTGTGAGTATTCATAAGGGTCAGTGAACTACAAAGTCTGTGGAGATTTTAAAAGACAGAAGGTCAGTGGTAACACCATGAATTTTAAAAAGGATATCAAACTGTTTTTCTATTTTCCCTGAAGATTGAAAAAGAAAGATTTGAGTAACCGAATGCTAAACAAAAAGAAAGTTGTCACATATTGAATCACAACATAAAACAAAAACTACTAAGAGCCACATTTGGAAAGTTCTAGAGTTAGCCACAGGAGAGGTCCTGTCTTCTAATAGAATTTCCAGTACAATGCCTCTGGGAAATGAGTGCTGGATGTCATATTTCACAGGTCTCCTTCTGATCTACACCTCCATGAAACTATCCTAAAAAGAACTGGAAATCACAGACTAGATCTGGTTTCTGAAGTCTTAAGAACTTGGTGACATCAAGGTAATATGTACTGTTTTTAATACATGTGCAGATAAAAGATCTTCCAAATTCTTTTATCTACAGTACTTGAAACAGACTTCTGTCTCTCATTTGACCTCAGTTCACTCAATCTCATATCTAAGAAAAGTGGAGGGAGAGTATGGAAGTACTCTCACAATTATATTAATTGTTTTCCTTGCAAGTATTATTCTTATTTAATACCCAAATCTAAATAATTACTAATAAAACATAGTCCTTATCTCCTTTGCATTAGTGAAATTAACAAAAGTGGAATATTTAAAATGTATACCACATTTTAATATTTACATTTTATGGGGGTTTTTAATTTGGTTTTATGCTTTTAAAAAAATGTGAATTGTCAAAGAGCAATTATGACCAAATTCCACACAGGTATATTCAAGAAAAATATATGCAATAGGTTGTGGCCAAAGACATGTTGAGCTTCAGTGGTCCACACAAAATGTTAAATATCTTTCTGGAAATATATAATAAAAACAGTCTAGTTATGTAATTTTTTAGGAAATATACACATTTTTAATTTGCCTCACTAGAAAAAAACCATGAAGTCAGTAGCAGATAAAAAAAAAAAACCTCAGCTGAATTTTGCTTCAAGGGTTAAAAAAGTGTATATTCTAGTTAACAGATGTTTTCCCAACAACTTGTAGCACTTCTGAAAATTATTATATTCATGAATCTTTTTATAATCTATACTCAGCAAAACTTTTTTAAAAGCATGTCTTATTAGAAAAACATTTTACCACAATTGAAATCATATTATGAAAAGCCCATCATAGGTCTTGTCCTTAATATAACTGTATCTCAATTAAACATAAAATTCCCACTGAATTGGCAGTGTGCAAAAATCCCAATTTCATTCTGCAAAAAAACTATCAATTTCCTTACCATTGCATGTGCAATGCATCACACACCAGAGGGCAGGGCCCTCCCAATAATGAAAAAGTTTAAAATTATACTCACAGAGTAATTTGGTATCAATTAATATTAAAGAGTCTATCTAGAAGATTCACCCCCAACTAATGTCTTTAATTCAGATGATACTATACTCATCTTGTTCCCACTTTGTCTGCTCTTCCTTCTCTATTTCTACTTTTACCTATATCAAAAAAATCAGTTTTTCATTGTATAAAAGTCCCAAATTTTCCCTATGGGCCATCTAACAGTTTTTGTTCTTCACTTTAGTACAGTGGCTAGGGAAAAAAAATAGCTTAATTGTCAAATTTAGTCACTAACAACTCGAAATAAATATAATAAAAATAGCCAATATTCAACAAGAATATTTCTATTGGCCCTATCCTAAATGCATCACATATATCAACTCCTTGTATCTCTATAACATTTGTTCAAAATAAATACCAACATACCCTCCATTTTGTGGCTGATAAAACTGAGATGCGGAGAGCTTCAGAAACTTACCCAAGGTGAAACAGCTAGCATATAATAGAACTGGGACTTAACCCAGGCATAATCTCACACCAGAAGCCATGTTTTTAATAACTATGCTATATTGACTACTTTAAAAGCAGAATACTTGTTATGCAAATGCAGTGTGATGCGGCATGAAATAAATGTACAGGTTAAAATAAGACAATTATTTGCTGTGCAAAAACACATCAAGAGGACAACATCTTGTCCTCTTTTTCCTAGTAGGTTGTTCTCAGATATCAAGTAGTTAATAGGTGAAGTTATTAGAACATGTCTTTATGGACACTTTGGAGGACAAGAGCTACCTCTCATTAGTACAAACCTTTCAAATAAGATCTTAGCACTGGCTGGTGTTCAGTGGTTAAAGGGTTGGCCTGAGCACCAAAAGGGTCACAAGTTTCATTCCCTGTCAAGGGCACATACCTGGGTTACATGTTTCAGCCCAGGCCCCAGTCAGGGCAGGTGAGGTTTAACAATAATAATAATAATATCCAAAAATCATTTGAGTATGCTATAAATTGATGTTTGCCCCCCCCCATGCTACCCCCAAATCATCATATGGTGAAACCTAAACCCAGTGTGATGTATAAGGAGGTGAGTCCTTTGGGAGGTAATTGGTCACAAACAGAGTTGGTGTCCTTATAAAAGAGACCCCAGAGAGCTCTCTTGCTCCTTTTGTCATGAAGACCCAAACAAAAGATGTCTGACTGTGAGCTTGATAGCAGGTCCTCACCAGACATCGCTCTACCAGCACCTTCACCTTGGTCTTCCCAGCCCCTAGAATTGTGAGATATAAATGTTTAGGTAAACCACCAGTCTATGGTATGTTTGTCAGAGCAGCCTGATCAGATTAAGACAGAGTGCATTAATGTTTTTCTTTTAATGATATGTTGGTATTGATTATGACATTCAAAGAAATTTAAGTAAATTAGTGACACTGTAAGAAAGAAAATGTCTGATTTACTCTGGCCATTTTCAGGGATTCATGTGTGGCACATACATTGAAATCTGAAGGACAGAACAGGTACAATTGAGATAATATGAACCATCTGAGCCTCTGGCTGACTGATTGTCTTTGGTGGACTCCATGATGCTTTTTTTTTTCTATTTTAATCAACAGCCAGATGTCCTTTAAAAGCAAAAAGGAAGGGCTTACGATGCACATCCATCCATCTGCAATGGAATAAATGAAGGGGATTTTTCAAGGCTTCAGCATTTAGAAACTCCATGGAGCTAGTGACTAGGTAGTAACTCAAGAAAATATCCAGTAAAAAATAAATTATCAGTTTTTGCTAAGAAAACACATCTGAGGCTCAAATATACAGAACTGACCCATGATATAATTTCTCCTCTTTGTCTCTGTAAAGGCATGACATTGTCTCTCCTGTATTCCATATATCCTGTCAGGCCAAAATTGCATAATGTTACCCTCCTTCAAGAGATTTCTCATGCAAAGCCTGATGGAGATCTAGCTTGTGGGGGAAATCATTGGCCTGGGTACTATGAAACCAGGCTCTACTAGCAAGTCACCAAAATATGATTTGACCAATCTCTGTCCAAACAGGGTCTTAGTTTCCTCATCTATAAAACAGGGGGCTTGCAGACAAAGAAAGACAAACACCACACCAACGGCATATTTCACAGACCTAGAACAAGCTCTCCAAAAATTCATCTGGAATGAAAAAACACCCTGAATAGCCACAGCAATCCTAAGAAAGAACAAAGTTGGAGGGATCACAATACCAGATATCAAGCTGTCTTACAAAGCCACTGTTCTCAGAACTGCCTGGTACTGGCACAAGAACAGACTCACAGACCAATGGAATAGAATAGAGAGCACAGAAATCGGCCCAAACCAATATGCTCAATTAATATTTAACAAAGGAGGCAAGAACATACAATGGAGCCAAGATAGTCTCTTCAATAAATGGTGTTGGGAAAATTGGACAGCTATATGCAAAATATGAAACTGACCACCAACTTACACCATACACAAAAATAAACTCAAAATGGATAAATAA
>NW_006289416.1:4017650-4046312 GCF_000327345.1 Myotis davidii
AGGAGGGTTTGGGGGAGGTAAGAGATCAACTGAAGGACTTGTATGCATGCATATAAGCATAACCAATGGACACAAGACACTGATAGGTGGGTGAGGGCATGTGCCGGGGGGTAGGGGAGGCTGGGGGAAGGTCAATCGGAAAAAAAAGGTGACACATGTACTACTATTTGTAATACTCTAAACAATAAAAAAAAATAGCAGGTTAAAAAAATCATCAAACTATACTCAAAAAAAAGAACTACAACTTGGTAGTTACAAAATAGTCAAGGAATGTAAAGTACAGCATAGGAAAGATAGTTAATAATATTGTAATACTATATGTGGTTCCAGGTGGGTACTTGAAATATCGGGAGAATCATATTGTAAAGTCTATGACTGTGTAACCACTATGCTGTACACCTGAAAATAACACAAAATAATATTGAATATAAACTGTGATTGAAAACTAAATTTTTTAAAAAGAATATAATAGATTTTAAGTTTCTTGGGATTAAAGATTATTCTATTGCCTCATGGGGTCTAAGAATAGTAGCAATAATAGTTATAAATACCTATCATGTGCCAAACTCTAAAAAATAAAATAAAATAAAATGGGGGACTTGTAATAAATAGAGATGCACTTTAAAATAACTTCTACACTTAGTCATTATAGTTATTCTAGACTTACAAAAATAAGGGTTAACTTAGCTGTGTACACTACCCAAAATAATTACTTATGCTAAGTAATCACATTTTACTGATTTAAGCATCACTACCTCAGAGAAGCCTTTGTGACCACTCTATGGAATGCAGTACCCTTCCACAAGTATCCTTTATCCCTTTACTTTATTGTTTTTCTTCCTAACACTTACCACCTGACAGTATGTATGTTCATATTCTATCTTACCCTTGAGGAGGGTACACATTTAGATTTTGTTCACTGCTGTATCCTCATTATCTTAGACAGTGCCTGGTTTTTGTTAAAATAGTGACTTTTGCCCTGGCCAGGTGGCTCAGTTGGTTGGAGCACAGTCCCATACACCAGAAGGTTTTGGATTCCATCCCAGGTTAGGGCACGTACGGGAAGCAGACAATCTATATTTCTCTCTCTCTCTCTCTCTAAAAATTAATGAAATCATATCCTCAGGTGAGGATTTAAAAAAATAGTGACTTTTATTCTTCCATAATTATTACTTTTATTTTAGCAGTCTGGTTTTTAATAAACTTCTTTCAAACAATGATCTAATCCAGCCATGGGAAACTACGGCCCGCGGGCCGGATCTGGCCCGTTTGAAATGAATAAAACTAAAAAAAAAAAAAAGACTGTACCCTTTTATGTAATGATGTTTACTTTGAATTTATATTAGTTCACACAAACACTCCATCCATGCTTTTGTTCTGGCCCTCAGGTCCAGTTTAAGAACCCATTGTGGCCCTCAAGTCAAAAAGTTTGCCCACCCCTGAATTCTAATCTCTTAACCTTAATATTTAAAACATTAACATCTTTTGATTATTACATTATTACATATTTTATTGTCAAAAGTCAAATCAAAATCAACCTGATAAAAAGAAACCAACTTCTATGTAAATTTAAGTACAAAAGAAGTTTGGGAAATATTGTGGAAATAAAAATAGCTTTGAATTTGGAAAATATTGTTTAACTCTGGTTCTCAAAGTTTTGTTTTCTTCCCTTATCCATTCAGTTGAACAGATATTTCTTGATGGTCAACCATGAGGTAGGTGCTAGAAGGTCAAAGATGAATAAGACATCATCTATGCCTTTCAAAATGTAGAATTTAGTAGGAATTACAAAGAAACAGATAGATCATTTATGCTATTTAAGACAAAAGAGGAATTTAGAAAAAATGAAATCTTCCTCCTGAAATGTGTAATTCCTGAAACATGACAAGTCTAGTTTTCAAAAACTTGTATAAGAGGAATTTCTTCTTACATCTGGATGTATGAACCCTCAAGTAGAAAAGTGCTTCATTGTTTAGCAAGGTTGAAGTTTTCTTTTGCTTCTGTATATGATTTTATTATGCATTTTAATATCTAATTTGTCCACTTTAGTTTGGATCAGTTCCATTAATAAAGTTAGGGGAGGTTAATATTGCAGTAATTTCCATGCTGGATAATATATGGGAGAGCAGAAAAAAAAAAAAACATAAAAACTATTACAGTTACAAACGCTCTTGTTGATTAAGTGGGTTCTCCTTCACTTCCCAATTTTGTAGATGCTGGCTTAGGACATCCACCTATACTATTCAAGGGGGGAAACTTTTTAATTATAGTCTGTTCATTTTGCCACTCATTAAGAATTCTGGTAAAAGAGAGAATTAAGAATTCTAGTAACCTCTGCTAAGGTTAGGGATTTGACTACTTGTGAATTTCAATTACGCTTTCTACAATTACCATGAACAAGGCAAAGTCTGGAAATTCCAGTCCTGGTCACCTTAGATGAGCCTTTTAACTCTTTTTGGCCTAAGTTTCTATCCAGGGAAGCAGGGGGGAAGGAGGGGGGAAAGATTGAAGATAATTTCTATCATTCTATCACTTCTTCAAGTTCCAAGTTTTCTAAGCATGTGTTATGAGTACTTAAAAACTTGCTATTATCTCTCCAAATAATTGCATACAAACCACTGATTGTGGCCTGTGATAAATTCAGTACTTTTTCCTATGTAAACATCATCAGCAATAATATTTGATGCAAGCCACTTTTGTTGAGATAGAAAGCTCACAACCATAACTGAGAAAGTGTCTTAAAACATTAAAATTACCTACCAGAACAAGTTAAATAAGGTGACTAATTATTTAAAAAACTGGCACATGCTAGTGGCATCCCAACCTGCATAGTAACCAGAATCATCAGGAATTAAAATTTTAAAAAACATTTAAAAACTTGGAGTAAGAGTATCTCAAAATGGGGCCCAGGAATTTTTTAATTTCCTCCTATGGTGTTGATGTGCAGACAAGTTTGTGAACTACTATTATAAACAATAAATGTTATGAGTTCTGAACACTGAGGGACCTCTGTGCTCTAATTTAGTTTGGGAAATCCAATAATAATGCGTATCATTTAAATTGATTCATAATTTTTCCTTGATCAGCCAGTAATTATTCAAAGAAAACTACAGTAGTACATCCTTTGGGAAATGATAATCAACCAAACTTTTCATACACCAAGTAAATTGCATTCAAATAGACTCATATATTCTTTCTCAAATCTCATAGCAATAATTATTATTACACTATTATATTTGTATTGTGTTTTATGGGCTGCAATGTGCTCCACATGAATTCGCATTTGAACCTTACTTAGTAATGTTATACCCATTTTTAAAAATCAGGAAATTTAAGCTCAGAAATAATATTCCAGGATCACACAAATAAGTAGAAGCTTGAATTTAAACAAAGTCATTCTGATTTCAAATGCTTCTTATCTAATCTCATATACAGTAAAAATTGTTGATATACTATCTAAAGCCATGCCATACTAACATGCATGTTTATACAACTTAAGTTTAACTTTATTTAATTTAGGCAGGTGAAAATTTTTTCTTTCTCAAAGATTTGCAAATATTTTTAATTTATGTGACTTCTGAATCAGAATCACTCTTACCTCAATAGCTCAAATTAATATTCAGAGTGATTTCAATTCTACTTTTTAAGCCCCATTCAAAAATCTGTCTCTGCTAGGCATGACAGTGGGTAGAAATTGTTTCTCCCACTAGGAAGCAAACAAACCTGAATGTAACAGAAGAAAGTGTTATAAATAAAAACGGAAAACAAGAAACGGTAGCTATCATCCAAGAGAAAGTCCCGCAGGGCCGTCCTTTAGTAAGAGTAGAGCTCGTGAAACAGAGCCGAAGAGCACAGACTTTGGGTCAGATGAACCTGGCTTTCCATGTACTTAATAGTCAGCTTGGGCAAGTAACCTTACAAATGAACACATGTAGGATATACCCTATTGTATTAGTTCTTTGCTTTTTATTGTTGCTCTAACAGATTACCACAAATTTACCTTGTAATTCTGGGGGCCAGAAGTCTGAAGAAGATATCACTGGGCTAAAATGAAGATGTTGTAAGGGTTGCATTCAAATTGGAAACTCTAGAAAGGATCCATTTTCTTTCTTTTTCCAGCTTCTAGAAACTGTCTGCATTCCCTGGGCCACTCCTATTTTCAAAGCCAGCAATGACTGGCTAAGTCGTCCTCACCTGGCATCGCTCTACAACTGACCCTGCTGACTCCCTCCTCCATAGTTAAGGATCTTTGTGGTTACCCCGGGCTCACTTGGACAATGCAGGGTAATCTTCCTATTTTAAAGTAGGCTGATTAGTACCCTTTATTTTTCCTCAACCTTAATTCCACTTTGCCATGTAATGGAACACGCTCATTCACAGGTTCCAGGAGATACAGGCAATGAAGAGGCAGAAGGAAAACAGGGAGAAGTCTACCTGGCACCCTAGATTCTCCCTACCTGTCGTTGGACATAAGCTCTGGCCTAGATTGACAGATGAGGTCTCTAAGAAAACCCCACATGGTGGGGAGCATTAAAGTTATGAAACACCCCCACTTCATAACCCCAGATAGTTGTATAACATGATATTCACCAGGGAGCCTTGCCTAGTAAGTCCATCAATGTTGGTTTGCTTATCATAAATAGTCCTAAACCAGAGATATCTTACTCAAGGCATCCATCCATAGGGTAGGAATATCCTCGAAGAAAATATCATTAGTCTTTTTCCCTGGAGGTCCATTTTTATACGTTGACAAGGAGATTATACTGAAAAGCCACCCGCTTTCTCTTTCTTCCTTAGTAATCAGGGAAGATAAAGTCAAAGGCCAGCTACTTCAACTCCTTCCTCCCCAGGATGGTTATCATGGATTGAGAAATAAATGATTTCTAGAAAATGCCTAACACAGTGTCGTGCACATAATATATGCTCAATAAAAGCTAGCTATTATTATTATTAATATTAGCCATTGTATCAAGTGTGATTCTGTTAACTTAATTATAATAGTCATTGAATGAAATAGTTGAGTGGCCATGGGTAAGGAAAGACATTTAAGATGTGCTTCTTCTAGATGTATAAACCCTCACAGAGGTTCTTAAATAATTACAATAAACTATAATATTTTTAGCCATGTAAGAAATAAAGTTTAAAACATAAAATTCAAAAAAATAAAGCAAATGAGGACTGTTTTACATAGACAGAGGTACAGGTTGTGGTGATGGCTGCTGGGGATAAGCAAAAGGAAAGAGAAAAACAAACTGACAGGATTGGATGCAGCCAAGATTGGAAGTCTAGTGGGAGGAGTCTTGAAAGAAAGGATTGGTTCATATTGAGAATCTCAGAGACCACTTGAGCCAAGAGCTTTGAATGCCAGTCTGAATAATATGGACTTCCTTCTCTAGGGGACTCGCTGGATATTTTTTATTTAAGTGTGGCATCATGAAAGTATCTGTTATGAAAGTTAGTCACGATGTCATATTTGTTTTTTTTATTGTTTATTTGTTTTAGAATGTATCTAAGAACTCAGTCACTTTTCCATTCATCCAAAAATAAAGTGTACATGATGTATTATCTATTCTCTGTTCTGCATTTTACTGAAAATACAATAAATCCTCCAGAGTCTAACAAAGCAGGGTTCTTTCAGGACTGTCACTGGAATCAAAAGGGCTGGGTTTTCATTTCATTCCATTGCAAATAATGAGACAACCTCTCTAAGTATTAATTTCCTTGCCTGTAAAATAGAGATAATAATACCTATACTGCATGTTTACTATAAGGATGGAATCAATCTTGTTACTGAATGTCATTTTCAGCACACTCTGGCACACAAGAAGTGGTCATCAATATTTTTCTCTATAGAATAGATGATTCTACCCTTTGAGGCTGTCCCATTTGGCTTCAGGGCCTCTAGCAATAAAATTTTTATTTTTTAGGAGATTAGAGCCCCCCACACACCTCTATAGTTTAACTTCTGCTCTGAGGAACAAGATGTCAGTATCACCAACTATCTAGATATGGGAAAAAGGTGCAGATTTACCCATCACGCTCTTCTGAACTGGCCTGGTATTTTCCCATAAGAATACTCACTACTCTTTCAAGGACTCCAACTGCTTACTCATTGTCTTGTCGATCATTCTCTTGAGCAATAGATGACCTCCAAAAATTGCCTACAACACCATGTACAGGTTTCATTCTAAGCATGTTCCAAAACTAGCCTACCTTAAGAATTCTTTATAATTTTTCTAGAATGACCACATGGTTCTTGCATCTAGACAACTAAGGTTAATTGCCTAAATAATCTTAGCCTCTTAACAACTGTTGGCAGAGGGACAAAGTCAGTGAGATAGTGAATAGATAAATAAGATAGCAAATTCTCAAATATTACCAAATGTGAAAAGATATTTATTATTTTTTTCTGTTCCCATTTTCTGGGGCCAATAGTAGTACCAGGCTCCTTTGGTCATAGCAATACTTAGAGTTGGAATTTGACCAAAGTCAAGGTAATCAAACTTCCAACTGATTAAAGTTTCATTAGCCTGAAGTCTTCATGGCCACATATGCAGCCATAAATCACTGCTCAATGACTGGTCTGGATTCCTCATCCAAATTCCCAGAAAGACAATTTGACTGTCCATTAGCAGGTAAACACACTGAATGATGTTGGGTCAGGTATCCATCTCTACCCATTATTGAGTTGAACAATGAAATCGCAAAAAGAACTAGGAGTTACAAAAAATAAATAAAAACAAAGCAACCCATAAAGGTATCCTTTAGAATTGTAATCCTAAAATTGAATGAATAAACAAGTTTAAATAAAACACATCTGACTAGAAAGTGTAACTCACACATGGAAATTTGCAATCGACCGATATTGCTCAAAATAAAAGGATGATCAAAGGCCCTTTGATCCTAGTAGTATAGCATAGTTCTGGCTATGAACTGCTTGAAAGTAAAGAAACATATGAATCTCTGTTCCCAGGTCCCAGGCTATGTCAGAAGTATTTCCTGGAGGAGTTAGTCTTCCATCAAAACTTTTCCTGCCAAAAAGGATTGTTTCCATAAGAATTAAATACTCCCTCTCCCATTCCACCAGGTGCAGAGACAGAGGACACACCAGGCAGTTGACGGTAAAGTGTGAAAAGCCACCAGCAAGGATAAGGACAGCCCCCAGAGTCAATCCACAAGGTGAGATCTTTAACACTAGCAAAGCCCTGGCCTTGACCCAAAAAGGTATATAGAGAGAACATTAAAATCCCTACAATTTGCTAAGCACCAAGAACCACAGTTCTCTAGAGGCCAACAGCCAGAGTTTCTGAAGAAATCAATCAAGACATTGTGGAAAGGATCCAGAAATTAGAACAAAGGAGGATCCCAGAGAACAGAGCCAACAAAACAACATGTGCTTCATTAAGGATGACTGCCTACTTCTGGCTAGTGGAGAGATGCCAATTTTCCATATGAAAAAGGTTTTGATGATCTAAAAAGCTCACAAGGTAAGCAAAAGACATGTAGATAGCTCTGTCTGCTTTGTAAATATTAGTTATAACCCCTCACAAATTGTGTATGAGAATCATACAACCCCTTTTGTTAAAAAGTACTGCCTTAAGTCTTTGTTAGGTAGTGTTGTACCTAATTTAGCTAAATCTAAGTAGACCTAACAATATCGTTCCTGTATTGGTGTGCATGTAAAGACTGAAGAATCCTAAATAGCTCTGGGTTTTAAAAGGTAGAAGATTAAAATTTGCCAAAACAGTAGATCTTAGTGTTCTTAGCACACACAAAAATAGTAATGATAATAATAAAAAAAAAAAGCAGGAAGAAACTGAAAGGTGATGCATATGTCTATGGCCTTGATGGTGGCAATGGTTTCACAAGTGTATACTTATCCCCAAGCTCATCAAGTTGTATACATTAAGTATACCATGGCAATCCCATCTCAATAAGGTAGTTGTTGTTTTTTAATTGAAGTATCGACAGAAAACGTTTTGTCTCCCTGATAACTAAAGAAAAGTTACTTATAATTTCTTCTAGTGCTATTTTAGCCTGGATTACTTTAGTTAAGAGCAATTATTTTTGCTTTATTGAATTTCATTCAATTTCAAACAATGAGACAACCTCTGTAAGTATTAATTCCCTTGTCTGTAAAATGCTTTACACAATGCATTTCTATGAAATAAAACATCATTTGTGACCTTGAATAGAGGCATTTAAAAAAAGAAAAAAAAAACTAACCCTGGCTTGTGTAGTAAAGTCACCATTTATTTCATTTTCAGTTTCAGCTGTTGCTACTGAGAAACTATTGACTGGCTATATCTACAATCTGTGTATACATATGAATCAGAACATTTACATGAATTGTTTAAATATTTTCAAATAAATAACTTCCTAACACTTTTATCCTAGCACATGCCTCCTCTTGCTTATTTTATTAATAAGCACACTTTAGAGAATGCCTTTCAACAAATGCATAGCTGAGGGATGAGGACATGGGGTGGAAAGATGGCAGGGAAGATATTGCTAATACAAGTTGAATACATGAATACATTAATCACACAGAGCACGCTCTATTATTCAGCAGTTGACACAATAGTATGAGATCAGCTCATGCCCTGGCTCCTGCTCCTGTCAACTGAACACATATTTATCAAGGCCTTACTCGATGCCTGGCACTCTGGTGAGAAGCTGCAGAGGAGAGAAAGAGAGGGAGGAAAAGAGAGAAAGAGAAAAAGAGAAAGAGAGAGAACTGCCTGAGGAATGCTTCTCTGGCTGGGAAATGCAATGTGCATACAGAAAACAACTGAAGATCACTACTCAAGTACTGCTGTGTTCTTCCTTCCTTTGGCCAGTAATTTGGGGAGCTCATTACTGCTACCATAAGGCATTTAAGGGAACTGAGACTCAAATAATCTTGTTTTTTCTCCTATTTAATAGATCTGGGAAATTTCTTCACAGAAGAGGAGGGGAAGAGGGTAAAACTATTGCTAAAAAGAAAGTATGAGGTTATCTACAAATGTAATATTCTTCTGTGTCATAACATTTCCATATTAGCATGGAAGATCAAATAAAAGCTTTATTGGGCACTATAACACATTTTAACATTAAATGTGAAATATGATATGGATATATAAATGTTCTACATATACAACATATGTTTAAGCTCCTAGTTTTCTTTAAGAACCAGACTGAATTACATATTTAGAATATAAAAAGAGCACAAGATTTTGGTATTTGGCAGCTGATGATTTGAATACTCATTCCCTGAATTCCTTATTATAACTTAGATGATCAGGGGCAGAAAAATTAACTTTTCTGAGCCTTAATTTCTTCTGTCAAACAAAAATATCTACAGCTATTTTAAAGGAAATGTAGACATAACTAATCACCAGAGAAATGCAAATTAAAACTACAATGAGATATCACCTCACACTTGTCAGAATGGCTATCATCAGTAAATAAATGTGTAAGTATCAGTGAGGATGTGGACAAAAGGGAACCTTCATGCACTGTTGGTGAAAAAGTGGACTGGTGTAGCCACTGTGGAAACAGTATGGAGCTACCTCAAAAAATTAAAAGTGGAACTGCCTTATGACTCAGCAATTCCACTTCTGGATATATATCTGAAGAAACCCAAAACACTAAATCGAAAGAATATATATATATATCCCTATGTTCATTGCAGTAGTATTTACAATAACTAAGCTATGGAAATAACCCAAGTGCCCATCAATAGACAAGTGGATAAAAAGACTGTAGTATGTGGTATATATATATACACTGGAATATTCGCCATAAAAATAATGAAATCTTACCATTTGTGACAGCATGAATTGACCTGAGGGTATTATGCTAACCAAAATAAATCAGTCAGAGAAAGACAAATATCATGTTTCAGTTATATGTGGAATCTAAAGAATAATATAAATGAGCAAATGAGAGAAATAGACACATAGATACAGAGAACAGACTGATGATTGCCAGAAGGGAGGGAGATTGGGAGACTGGGTGAAAGAGGGTGAAGGGATTAAGAAGTATAGATTGGACATTACAGAATATTCATGGGATAGTAAGTACAGTATAGAAAATATAGTCAATAATATTATAATAACTACATATGATGCCAATTAGATACTGGAAATATTGGAGGGGGGATATTTTATAAAGTATATGATTATCTAACCACTTTGCTGTACACTTGGAACTAATACAAAATAATAATGTAAACTGTCACTGAAAAAAATTTATAATATAAAGTTAAAAAGAGAAAAGCAATAAAGAAAATAATAGAAAATTAAAATAAATGATATGAGTAATTTCACCTAGTACAGTGCCAGGTACTTAGCCAATAATTAATAAATTCCAGTTGCCCTTCCCTCTAAGCATGGAAATAAGCAAACCTATATTCTAAAGCTTAAAATGAGAAATATCCAAAAAAAGAATTGTATTTTATGCAAAATTAAGAGAACACAACTGCAATTAATTTAAAATATCACCTGAAGCAGGCATTTAGCTTAAGTGGACATTTAGAGGGTGCTCCCTCACTGCAGATTCATGATACTTAGTATAGACCTCTAATGGAGTACATATTATTCTCTTTTTATAATTAATTGTGTCCATGTCTATCTCCTCCATCCCACAATGAGCTCCATGAGGTTGACATTCAAATGTCATATACAACCTCACATATTTAAATTACCATATGCACATGTGAATGAACAAGTGCATGTGAATAAGGTAATGGGAATTCTGAAACCATCCCTGTATACATAGTAAATGAGTGCCTATGAACTTACTATCTAACCTACAAAAATTAAATGAACTCTAAGTAAAATATAAAGACATTTCAAATATAAGTAAAATGCTTGTGTTACAAAATTAAGTGGGAAAAATGAGTTTTGTATATCTGGAATGATAACTATGTTATAATTCTATTTACACATCAAAAAAAAGAAAGACAAAAGGAAATAGAACAAGCATTAATGATCAAGAGCAACAATTGACTCTTAAAGAACACTAAATGATCATTTTGTTTCATCTTCCTTTCTCTCACTGTCTCTTCCCCTCTCTCTCTCTCTGTCTCTCTCTCTCTCTCTCTCTCTCTCTCTCACACACACACACACACACACACACATACACACACACACACACACACACATTCTGATGTTTTCGTCTCACTGTAAATTGTTCAGCTAATGTGGAAAACAGTATAGTAGTTCCTCACAGATTAAACATTAAACTACCATATGATTCAGCAATTCTACTTCTAGCTATATAGCCGAAAGAATTGAGGGCAGGGACTTTAATAGATACTTTTTCATAGCAGCATTTTTCACAACAGCCAAAGGTGAAAACAACATAAGTAATACCCACAGATGAACAGATAAAACACGGTGTATACATACAATGGAATACTATTCAGTATTAAAAAGAAATGAAATTCTGATGCATGCCACAGCATGGATGAACCTAGAAGACATTATGCTAAATGAAATAAGCCAAACACAAAAGGACAAATATTGCATGATTCCATTTATATTAGATTCCTAGAATAGTCAAACTTGTAAAGACGGAAAGCAGAATAGTGGTTACCAGGGGCTAGGACAGTGATGGCGAACTTTTGAGCTCAGAGTGTCAGCATTTTGAAAAACCCTAACTTAACTCTGGTGCCGTGTCACATATAGAAATTTTTTTATATTTGCAACCATAGTAAAACAAAGACTTATATTTTTGATATTTATTTTATATATTTAAATGCCATTTAACAAAGAAAAATCAACCAAAAAAATGAGTTCACGTGTCACCCCTGACACGCGTGTCAAAGGTTCGCCATCACTGAGCTAGGAAGAGGAGAGGAGAATTTATTGTTTAATGGGTACAGAGTTTCCATTTAGGATGATGAGAAAGTTCTAGAGATGAATGGTGATGATGGTTGCACAACACTGTAAATGTACTTAATGCCACTACATTGTATACTTAAAAATGGTTAATATAACAAATGTATATTTTGCCACAATTTTTTAAAGAGCATAAGCTATCCCAGCGGGTGTGGCTCAGTTGATTGAGCGTTGTCCCATGCACCAGGAAGTCACCAGTTCAATTCCTGGTCAGGGCACATGCCTGGGTTGCAGGCTCCATCCCTAGTAGGCGGCATGCCAGAGTGAAATTAATAAAAACATATTTTAAAAAAGAGAGAGAGCAAGAATAAGCTAATATGGCTATACTTCCAAAGAAAAAGCAAGATGAATGTATCGTCAGAGACTTGGGAGAAATTTCTGCCAGAGGGGAAAAAAATTAAGAAGGAAAGAGTATGCCATGTCCCTTGGCACCACCTCTCATATTGAAGACTGCTTAGGAAGACCTGTGTCTCCTCACCTGCGAATTTTTCTAGCCATGGGAACATGCTCCCCCTGTGCATGGGCAGGCTGTAGGAGAGTTAATGCCCTCAAAGAGTTGCTTCAGCTGCTGCTGGGTGGGGGTTAATACCTCAGCTTCTTTGCCCCTCTTTTAGGATAACTGTGGCATGTTCTACATGGACCCGAGATCCCCAGTCAGATTGAGCTGCAGTCACACACTGTAATAACTTGCTTAATAACACACTCTTGGCTTCCTTCTCTTCTCTGTCTCCCTTCCTCATTCTCCTATTCCCTGGAATCATCTCCCAAATAAATGGCTTGCATTCAAGTCCTTGTCTTAGGATCTCCTTCTGTATAAATTGAAACTAAAACACAATATAAATTCAGGCTCTGATGAAAGTCTCCCCATAAACAGCACAGAGAGAAAAAAAATGCCATGAGAAAAAAATGTTCATTTTAACATCCAAGGAGCCTAGAGTTGGAGAAAAATTGAACAATAATTTGACACAAAACTGGATGTACACAAAATGACCCCTAATACCTTGCCTATACATTTAATAAGCATCATATCAAATCATGAAAATTACAAGAGTGCTTTGGCATATCCTTACTTAATAAATAAGTAATTATGTTATTCTAATGCTGGATGTATAATTCTATTGATGTATTGTTAAAGAAAATCTCTCACTTTTATGGATTCTTTTGCAAAAAGCTGTATAATGACATGCAGCTTGCTTTAAAGCTCTCCTTACTCTACATGCTAAATGTAAAATCTACAGCCTATTTTAAACTGAAAGCTTGCTGAGTAATACGAAGTACTAACAATATGTTTGCTAATAACCCTGCATACCCCTCTGTCAGAGAATAAAAACATACTGAGAAAATATTCAGCCAAATGGTGTTTAGAAGGAAAACACCACTGTAACGAAAGCTTTAACAGGCAGATTAGCAATCCATCCTCCCTGCCTGTTAAGTCATTTCAGTGTCTCTATTGGAGAAGGGCTATACAGGTAATTATCTCCTCTGGTCTGCAATTGAAATCCCAATATCCAACCACTTCTGATTTACCACTAAATCCCTGAAGTCAACACTGATCCAGGGGAAGAAGTAAAGACCAAATGTGTTGCTTTAAATGAGGTCTGATGTTTTTTCACTTTTCCCCATCATCCCCTTCCAGACCCTCCCTTACAAAAAGTCATCACTTCCGACAGTTCCCCGGTGGGGTATACATGGGGAGGTGTCATCTCCATCGGACAAGATATTTAACCAGCTACTTAAGAGCCAAAGGGGAACGGAACCAGAACAACTGACTCACACATCACAGCTTGAACCACTAGACCGAGTTTCCGCCCTGAGAAGCCGATGAGTCAGTCTACAGTGATTCATCCCACCAAGGGAAATGTGTTTTTCCTAGGATGGAGTTCATTTTAAGCATAATAATATCAAAAATGTAAAGGTTAGTGAAAAGACCATTCTGCTTAAATTCAACAGCCATATAGACTTTTCAGTTACAATATACAAATACATACTGTCACGTGACCTGAAAAAGCTATGAAATGTGAGCAAGATTCATGGAAGTGTCTGAAAGCAACTATTAAGACTTCAATTTAAAATATTATCAAGAAAGTAGGTAAATGTGCACTTACACACTTAAATTGGATAAACTAAACTCTAAAAATATTTTAACTTTAAAATTTAAGTCATCATTAAAGAAGACTCTTTAAAGGAATAATTTTAACTTCTGGTAAGACCACAAGAGAATTTTTAATATAAACAAACTTGGTGCAAATGCTGGCTGAATTGGTACATTAAGAAAATTAATGATTGCTGCATTTATTAAATTCCTACTATGTGCCCTCTCTGCTTTTCATAGGTCAAAATAAATATTATCTGGCCCTAACTGGTTTGGCTCAGTGGATAGAGCGTCGGTCTGCGGACTGAAGGGTCCCAGGTTCAATTCTGGTCAAGGGCATGTACCTTGGTTGTGGGCACATCCCCAGTTGGGGGGTGTGCAGGAGACAGCTGACCGATGTTTCTCTCTCATCGATGTTTCTAACTCTCTATCCCTCTCCCTTCCTCTCTGTTAAAAAAACCAATAAAATATATTTAAAATAAATAAATAAAATAAATAAATTAATAAATATTATTTGCATTCTGCTGAGGAGAGATCAGAGGTTCAAGGAAGTTCAGTGATTTGCCCAAGGTGATGTAAACTTTTGTTCTGAAATTCAAATGTAAGCAATTCTGGTTCCAAAGCTATCCTGACAATTTAACAATTCTTCACTATATCATATTCTCTCTCTCTCTCTCTCTCTCTCTCTCTCTCTCTCTCTCTCTCCAATCACATACAGCTAGTTATTGGAATTATGAGTTTTTATAGCAAACATGTTACTATTTCAACTCATTCAAATACTTTTACTGTATTACTGCACTGTAGACTCAAATAGGGTTGTTTAAGGTATTTCTTACATGAATAAGAAGCAACCAAGGCTAAAAGAAGTGAAACTGAGATCATTGTACACATCCCCAAGTTGAAAGTGACATTCTTAGCTTTGGTCACTCAAGGAACCAGACACATGTATACCTCTAGATTTGAAGTTCTGCGTTTTAATTTGTATTAAGTATTTCAATGGTGGTTTTCATGCAGGCTGATGCATAGAGGCTTTACCACACTTCTCTGATGTAAGAAGTAGTATCCACTAACTTTTGTAAAGCCTTTCATACAAATAAGCCTGGCATACTTAAGACATTCACCAGGATTGTCAGGCCCATGTGATAGTGTGGCCAGTTAGTTTGATGAAATAAGTAGAATTATGTAGTAAATACCACATACTACTATAATTTTTATTACTGTTATTATCTATATATATAAAACGCCAGCGACCAGAACACCAGAATGACTGGTCGCTATGATGCCCACTGCAGCCAGCAAACCGCCAATCAGTGGGGGTGAGGGGCTGGCAGCCACCTCCCATGGCCCTTCCCCCCACCCAGCCCCACCCCTGATCGCACCCCCCATCCCAATAGGAGGTGGGGCTGGCCAGCCAACCTCCTGCAGCCCCTCCCCCTGGCTGGCCCCATCCCTGATCAGCCCTCCCCCCCCCCCATTTGGGGCAGGGCCAGTGGCCCACTGCCCACAGCCCCTCCCCATAACCAACCCTGCCCCCTCTCGGCTCCCCCACCCCAATCAGGGCCAGGACCCGCCAGCCAATCGCCCACAGCCCCTCCTCCCAGCTGGCCAGGCCCTCATCAGCCCCAATGGGTATGGGCCAGCTGGACAACCTCCCGCTCTTTCCTCCTCCCGACAGGCCAAGCCCTAATCCGCCCCGACTGGGGTCGGGCTGGCCAGACCCCACCCATGCACGAATTCGCGCACTGGGCCTCTAGTCATTGTAATAATAAATACTAACATTTAATTCTCTCTGTTATAAATGAAGCATGCTCATGATGTAGACACTGTGCCTTAAGAAAGGTTAAGTAACTCAGATAAATAGAAAGTGGAGCTGATCATCAAAGCTAGGAATGCCTACACTCTTTACCATCACGACTTACTGCTTCACCATCATGACTTATTGCTTCCCAATTTCCATAGAGGTCTACAAGATATTATCATATCTTTCTAATCCTTGAGACCAAGCTAAATTGTTCAACTTCAAAACTGCAAGTTACGCACTAGTTATACTATACTGAATATTTACTTCTACAGTGCTCACAAAGAAAAATTCACTAATTATGATCAACTTCAAATCCACTTTAGAGTGTGGTACTATTACCGGCATGTTAGCAAGCCTGTAGTCACTGGGCCAAGAACTACCACTGCCATACCTGTGCCACCAGAGGCTACTACTATCAGTGCAAACACCTGCACTGGGAGGTAGTGCTGGGAGCTGTCCATGCTGCTGACGGCAAAGCCCTGGCAAAACTTACTTTTCCATATTTCCACTCAGGTTCTGCCTGATAACCAAACTCCAGTCTTCTTTGTCTATAAATCCATGTTCTAAACAAGCCTTTATTTATTTTCAGTTTCTATTAAAATCTTGCTCTGCCCAGCTCTCTGCCTGCTGACCAAGCATATTCTCTGAGCCCTGCCTGTGTTGCCATGATCCTACCACCATGCTTCATTTTCTGCTTGGATTCTTGAGAAATCAGCCTACCCCTGTCTTGTCTAAGGTGCTCTTTAAGAAGGGAAAATATAAATCATACACAATAAATAGTGAGGATATTAGGATTATCCTTGTCATCTTTCCCTTCCTACATTGTTTAGGATATGTATGAGGGTCCCCCTCTTATAACCACAAAGCTCCCAGCCAAGAGTTACTTGAACATTATTGTAGGAAATGCAGTCAATAGTGAGAGGGAGGAACTGACATGGGAGATCCTGATGGAACTGACTTGGATTGGTGTAGGAAGCAAGAGAAAACAGTGAATGTTGAAAGCAGATCTTCAGGTCCTAATGAAAAACATAAAAGGTAGAAAATAATTTATAAGTATTTGTCACAAAATAAAATATATAAAATTTCATCTTTGCTTAACATGCCTATTTATAGCTATCTCACTTTTGCAAACATACATTTCCAGGCCTAATTTACTAATGGGATGCTACCTCTGATTAAAGTGTCTGATATATAAATAACTTTCACAAACTAATTCAAACTAGCGATGTATGACACCAGTCTCAGAGACAGTGTGAAATTTGCTTTAAAAATTGCTGCTGGCTGTCCAATAATTATACACTGTGACATTGCAGCAATATTCTTACTTGGCCTCCATCTTAAATTAGAAAATGTTAAGCCAGTAAAAATATGATATACCAGCATGATATCACCCTAGCAAAGGCATAAATACAATTAAATTTATTTAACTAATTGCCCCCTTGATAGCCAGTTATTTATAGCCTTTGATGTCACTGTAGGAGTCATCCCATGGTCATTCTTCTCACAACAGAACAATTTCTCTAGGCATAAAGCAGGGTATTTTGTTGCAGCTGGGTTTTACACTAACCAATTCAGTATTAATAATTTTTAACAGAAGTTTGGTACTCACAGCAAATATAACATGCAGCTTCTTGTTAGCAAAAGTACAAATACAAAAAAATTAAGGTAATATATTTTAAGTCCTTAATATAAAATCTAAAAGGCTTGAGAAACTTTGTGAAGAGGATGAAAATTTAAGAGGAAAAGTATTTCATCTTCTGACTAAATCTCAAAGACAATAGGCAAACTTTTTTTACATATTTATATTATTTATATGTCAAACCTAAGTTAGGGAATACCTGGCCCTCATGTTTTTTGTGTTTTCCTGTAGGGGGTCTGAGGCATCCCATCACCAACACCTTCTTTTTTTTTTTTTCTGAGATTTTTCTGTAAACGTTTCATAAGAATCATGTAGTGTAACCTTACATTTCACAGATGAGAGGAAAAGGCCCAGGCATATCAAAGGACTTTCCCAAGGTTACAGAGTCAAAAATAGAGCCTAATACATCTGACTAGAAATAAAATGCTCTTTCCACCAAATTGTACTGCTTGATATAAAATTTGTATTTCTGACTGTTTTTTAATAAGGTTAACCATTGTTATGTAGATCTGACAAAAAGAATTCTTCGGTAGTTATGACAGAACCTATCATTAAATGCCGATTCTGAACTTAACCGAGATATTTGGGGAGTTTTTCTTGGCTTTTTTCTGAAAAGAAACAAATTTTTATAATTCTATTCCAATTGGTATTATTTTTCAAGCTATTCTTTAGGCCTGGACACAAGCGGGTAGGAAATGAGAGAACTTCCTACCATGGGCGTCTCACTGCTGTCTCCAGGTGGATGTAGATAAAGCAGAGACCCCAGTTGTTGGAGGTTTCAAGATAGTGTTTTAGGCTCTTGAGCAAATTGCCCCACCTGTTGTGTCATGGGTCTTAGGTGTACCACAGAAGGAATGAATTGTTCTGGAGAAACATTTTCTTAACTTATTTATACAGAGATATCCTACCAGGAACACACATGTTCTCAGAAAATCCCTTTGATCTAACCCTGTTCCAAAGAGGTGATAACTAGTCACCTCAACACAAGTATGAGTTGAAGTGTGCTGTGTTCCCTCTTTAGACTTCAACTCTAATTGTAGAACTAAGGGTTTTGTCCCCCTTTTGAAAGGATTATATGCAAGTAAGGGAGATTTCTTTTGGATGGGGAGTTTTTCCTGGCACAATTGAGTCAACACCCAAGAGGGAAGTTCATTAAAACCATGATAGTAGGTGAAAAGATAAAGCGGGGCTGGGGGGATTAACCATTAGTTTGTTTCCATTGTTTCCATCTAAACAACTGAAGAAGTCTTTGTGAATGTGCTTTTAGTATGGCTGTTCCATTCCACTGCTCCCAGGCCATCTTTCCTAACTTGGTCTTTCCAATTAAAAGTACTTTTCACAAGGTAGAAAACTAAATTAGGTAAAGAAAAAGCATAGAGATTATCAAACTTCATTTTCAAATATTTCCCTCCTACAGATAGTATGCTGAAGAAAATCATTTTAATTAGAAAAACCTAGGGGAAAACTTATAATAAGTACTAAGTAACTAGGTTTGCAGAGAAATTTCTCCAGGCGTAGAGCTTCAATGTCAATAAATCCAGCCAAAGAGAACTTCTGAAATACATTACTACTGATTTTTCACTCCAAAAAAAAGAGCACATCAGAAGGGAAATATTACTCACTTTTGCTAAAACAGCAACTTGGGCCAAATGTAATCATATCTACCTGTTTGTTGGCCTTTAAATATTAGTTTATGTTAGTCAAGTAAAGCTTTTTTCCTTTATACCATGTCAGACTTACTTTTTCCTTTTTTGCTGTCTACTTCATAGCCTAATATATGATAGCTATATATCATGTACACATTCAGTTGTTATCCAGCAGCAAAATGCATTTCTGAGTGCTTTTGTGAGTCACTGAGGACGCTGTTGTTGATATATGTCTCCATCATTAACCTTTGACTTACAAAACTGCTATTACAAAAGAGAATACTTTTTATACTCTTGTTTGTACTTTAGTTAATACATATTTCAAAAGGAAATTTCAGATTAAAGTTATCTACCAAGACAGAAGAAATTCTCATCCCAAACTTATATGTGTTAAATATATATGTATACATGTATAATATTCAGACACACTTTTACACTTTTTCTCATTTCTTTCCATCAATTAATATTTATAAGCATAATAATTTGAAAGTCAATCTGAGACAAAGATATAATTTCTAGATAAGACAACACAGATGGTGGCATGCATCCTTGCAGAATATTTTTATGTTGACTCTCTTACAAGCAATCTGTATTATTAGCTTTCCAATAGATCCCCAGCAGGAAGAACTCCAAGAAAGAAAATTCCAAGATTCTAAAAACACTTGGCTGTGAACAGACTTAGTGGACATAGTATCTCCCCCTGCCAAGTCTCTGGGAAACAAAGAACTAAGAATATAGCCCCGCATTTCCTTCCCCAGTCTTGTTTAAGAACCTCGTTCCTAAATTTTTATAGGCTGATGCAGTCACTACCAAACTGACTCTGACAAAGTTAAATACATGAGCTTTGGGCTACAAGGAAAATGGAAATTTGCTATAGAGTGTGATGAAAATGTATTAGGCATAAGAGCTATGTGATCAAGGAATGAATTAACAAACAGGACAATAGCCCATAAGCAATATCATAGGGTCAAGGTTCAGGAACAATCTGACTGCAGATTGTTATCTCAAAATGATTACAAGTAGAAAAGACACAGAACCTATCTGTTATACACACACAGTAATGAGTATGTAATCACTGGGGTAACATTAAGAGAACAGCCAGCTTCATGTCTAACCATTAATGACTGGTAATAAAAGTGACAGTGTTTGTTCAGCATTCCTATTGAGGAGACACAACACAATTTAGTCAAAAGCCATTCATCTATGCAGGGATGGTGCCAACCTCGCCTAATTCAAAATAAATGAGTCTAGGGCTAAGCTGTGCTTTTTGTGGTTAAAGACCGTCCATTTCAACATTGTGAGGCTCTGAATTTTTAACTGATGTAACACAAAGGTAAAGCAAACAAGTTAAATACAACTATGAGAAAACGTTGCTAGATTCTTGGTTATTATCAGTAACTAGAAAAAATGGCAGCACTTAGGATCACATGCTAGGTTTTAATATCACTATTTCCTAGACAAGAAGATTGAGCTCTGTTAAAAGGATAAATAATTAAAGAAGTTATCAAGAAGCCATTGCACTATTTAAATAAGAAACCCAATTAGTAGGCAGGCTAAACTCTGAGCAATTGTGATATGCATGGGGAAATGAACTGAATTTTATTGGTTGGGGAAAATATTGATTCATAGTTCTTTGGATATAAACAAATATCTGTTTAAAAAGTTTTGTGTGAACATAATACCATACTATGATTTAAAGAAAAAGCCAAATGTTTTTAAAAGATAAATTAAATTACACATAAATTAGTATTTTATTTCAGTTAGATAACCTAATTGAATTGTAATCAAATTAGAAGGAAACTTAATTTTGAGGTCAAAAAAATTACCATAAGTGGTTTAAAATTTCTCAAATCAGTGGCAAACTTAACAAAGATTATATATCATTAAAGAGATATATACATGTTTACATAGACAGCATTATTCTTTTGCTAAAATTACCAGCGAGAGTTCAAATATAGCCAGCATCCAAAAGTTTCAGAGGTATAGGTAAAATAACCACAATCAACAGTACATTTTTCTATGCAAAGGTGAGCCAACCCACAGGGAAATTTTGAAGCATCGTTTAATTGGAAAATAGCCTGACTGAAGCATAATAACCATCACACTGTTGCCAGAACTTCCATGAGAAAAGTAAATTGGTACTGCATTCATTTGAAGGAATTGATGATCCTCTAGCTAAGTGGCATCATGAAATTGCTTTCATTTCACCATCTTACTCATAATCCATCATGGTTCTAATATACAAATGATTACAGGTAAGTCTTCAAATCTTAGCCTAACCAATGTGAAAACTCCAAAGTACTACACAATGGGGTAAGAAACAGGAAGCTAAGAAACAAGACACTTGGGTGTTAGTTCTGTCTTGTCACTAACTGGCCTTTAGATTGAATATAACTCACTGGACCTCTCCGTGTTTCTGTTCTCTCATCTGTAAAATGAGGCAGTTGAACTAGATGATCCCAAAACATCCTACCCCAGTTTTGGCGATTTAAAATAATACTTTAGCCTACTCAAATATTTATGTATCTCATTAAACAAATGCTTGCTAGAATAAAAATTAAATCAATTAACTGATATTTATTGAACTCTTAGTAAGAGCTGAGTATTAACCATGTTAATTGCTGGCGGGGGGGACACCCCTTTACAACACAATGCAAAACAAAAGGAGTCTGGATTTCAATCTTAAAAGTGTGTGTATAAATGTGGGGGAGGGGTAGACCTATAATTCTTACTTGTTTACATTCTGTAATAAAATGATGCATCGAATATGAGAATTTATTACTTTTAATAAATATACTATAATGACACTCTATGCTGTTGCTTTACACAAATAAATGAACATAATTTTCAAGTGTTCCCTATTATGTTTTAAAATGTTTCTTATAAATTTCATGAGATTTTATTCTCTAACAGCCACTCCAGAGCTCAAATACAAAATTAAGTGTTTGTGGTGCTTCGTATGCAATGGTACAAAAGAAACATACTAAGAATTTGGTTGAAGAGGGTAAAGGTAGGTCAAACCTATGGTAAGGGAAGAAAACTAGACTTTGCGTGGTGAGCATACAATGCAATATACAGATGATGTATTATAGAATTGCACATTTGAAATATACATAATATTATATATGCCGCCCCAATAAATTTAAATATTTTATATTGCTTAAAATAAAACATAATACAGAAGATGAGTTACACTAAGAAATATATATCTTTTCAAATAAAATCACAGATATAAAAAATAAATTCCATTTCTTCTAGAATTAGAAGCATAACGGTGTATATGTTTTTGCTATCCTATTTTAGCCTTTATATTTGCCCATGTTTAAAAATTTTAAGTTATTACTTCATCTGAGTCCTGGCCAAAGATTTAGGACAGTTCTACTATTAATGGAATCTGTTGGCCCATCTCTATTTATAAAGTCACCAAACCCCAGTCTGTTTCCACCTGACTGGGCTCCAAAAGAGTGAAGGCAGCGGGAAAGTTTGCAAACCACAGCATAATGGAATGACTTACTAAGCAGAGCGCACATTGCATACAAAGAAGAACAATAGGAACACACATGTGCACACATTCACTTACCTAGCAACTCACTTGTAGAATAAGGTAACTACCCAGGTGGATTTTCCAAATCATGCTAAAGTTTTATTTAATCCTTTCCCTATTACTCCTTCATTATGTTTCAGGGTAATCTTTATAAATGATTATGTCATAAAATAATATAGGTGACTATAAATCATATGTATTGTAAAGTAATATAATGCTCTCAGAGAACATCGCTCCACGCCAGCAACTTTCAATCTTTTTCATCTCATGTCACACACAAAATAATGACTAAAATTTGGCCCGGCTGATTGGCTAAGTGGTTGAGCATCGGCCCATGAACCAAGAGGTCACTGGAACAATTTCTGGATGGGGGCACATGCCTGGGTTGCGGGCTCCATCCCCAGTACGGGATGTGCAGGAGGCAGCCAATCAATGTTTCCTTCTATCCATCTCCCTTCCCCTCTCTCTAAAAAACACAATAAAAACATATTGTCTGAAAAAATAATAATAATTACTAAAATTCTGTGGCACAAAAAAAAATGTTATGTTTTTGCCAATCTGATACCGGGAAACTATTGTCGTATTGGCTGCTGTCATTTTTTTATTTGACAATCTAAAGGAAAAGACATCAGTGTCCCTAAATAGTCAGGTATTGCATGTTTTAAAAATTCGTGTGGCACACCGAAGAGCCAAAATAAATGCACCCTTAATTTATGTATCTACATTTATAGGTGTCTATTCCTTGCCATCAAGCTAGCCACTATATTTTCTTAATTCTCTTAACTATTTATTAACTCTGCCAACTTCCAAAACATTTGTTAATGCTTTGTCCAATGCAGAAACAGACTCTAAGTGAAAGCCTAGAGACGCTGTAGAGTTAAACATTATACACAGACTTTGATGCATGACCTTTGTGTCTATGATTTACTCAGAGTTTTTGTCTCTATTGTTTCTGAGAATTGTGACTACATTTCAGAGTTGGGCTACCTTAAACCTAATTACTAAATGCTATATTACTATTGTTTGTATTGGTATATATTTGTTCTTTTAACCAAGTTCTACCTTTTAAATCCCATCTCAAATTTGGGGTCTTCTCATTCTTGACAAGTATTGGCATTAAAAAACAACTGATCCACCATGGGTGGTGTGGCTCAGTTGGTTGGAGCATCATCCTGTGCTCTGAAATGTCATAGGCTTGATCCTGGTGGTGTGGGTACAGAAGGCAACTAATTAATCTCTCTCTCTCTCTCTGTCTCTGTCACTCTCTCTCTCTCTCTCTCTTTCTCTCCCCCCTCCGCCCCCTTATTCTCGCTCTAAAAACAATTTTTAAACAACTATCCTTGGGTGAGGAGTGAAAATAAAAAAAACAGATCCACATTGCATGACTGAAGGTCTCCCAGAGTGTTTTTAGAGCAGTGGGATAGCATTGTGGACACAGAGATGACTATTTACTGTGATTATTTTTCTAACTTGAAAGTGTTCATTAAAATTACTGGCCAATTATAGAGAAAATGCAGATATTTGCATCATATTTTATTCTTAGGTTATTGACAATGAGAAAAAAATACATTATTCCATTCTCTTCAAATAAGCAGTATTTAACAATCCATAGTACTCTAATGAACTAATACAAAGTAATATAAGGTACTACTATTGTATTTTTATGAGCATTTATTTTTAAGTTTGAACCATAGATACCCAAATCAGCCAACTCAAACATTGACTAGTTTGTTAAATCTGGTCCAAATGTACCTTACCATATGTGACAGTGAGATATACTAAAATTAATAAGTAAATGAAGTGTCCATCACAAAATATTTCCAACATGGTCATTATACTTTTAGCGAGGCTTCAATTCCATTTTCAATAAATCATTAATTGTTTTTCTGACATTTCAGCTCAGGGCTTCTCTGCTAAGCTGTTAAATCAAGCAGTTAATGGTTTGTAAAAATACACAAGAAAAGACATTACTAAAGTAAAACTTTTTTAGTGCAAATTATTGCCTAATATAACTGTTTCATAAACTCTGATTTGAGATGTGCTCCAGAATAATAAAACATGAATCAGAATTAAGAACACAATAATAAGTATGTTCTGCCCAGCCATTGTGGCTCAGTGGTTGAGCATCAACCTATGAACCAGGAGGTTGTGGTTGGATTCCCGGTCAGGGTACATGCCCAGATTGTGGGCTCAATCCCCAATAGGGGCTGTGCAGGAGACAGCTGATCAATGATTCTCTCTCATCATTGATGTTTCCATCTCTCTCTTCCTCTCCCTTCTTCTCTGAAATCAATAAAAATATATATTGTTTAATAAGGATGTTCTACCTACAAAGTCACCCTCTCTTTAACTTGACATTCTGTATCATTGCTATAAACTCTTATGCCTATTTTAAAACATAAGACTCACAGGCCAATCTTATTTCCAAGTTAGGTAACTTCTCACTGTCACCTAAGTATAGGCAGTAATTTTCCTAAATGCAGTCAGTATCATCTTAGCATATGAGTCCCAGGCCAAAAAATATAAGCTAATGAATAAATAAGATGTTATCCATATCATTTTATATTGATAAAAAGGTAGAAGACATGAACCATCGTGCACTAAATATCAACACATTAAAACATATCAAACAAAGCCTAATACCAATGCAAGGAGATATTGGGAGATACATTCCTGTTAGCTTCTGGCATCAGAAGTAAAAGTATATTTAAGGACAATTAACAATGTTTTAAACACATGCAGGCTGTATTTTCTACAAAGAATACATTATTCTTTCAATCATCTCTTGGCTGCTTATAAAAAGTAAATGGTATTTTGAAAACTTTATAAAATTTATGTTTTAATTCCAGCTTCAGAGGAAAACTCAATACCTTTTCTTTTTTTCTTTTTTGGAATTTTTTTTAACTTATCTTTATACTCAATACATTTTTAATGTATTTTTATTGTTGATAGTATTACAGATAGTTCCATTCCCCCCCCCTTCTCCCTTCTAAATACATTTTTAAAGGGTATAATATATAGGCCACACACTCTGACAATAGTGCATCAAATTATAAATTAATAATAAAGTTTTAAATGAAAAACTAATTACTTTTTTTAAAAAAACTATGATCTTATATAACAAATACCTGATTCAAAAGAAAATATAAAAAATCGAAGAACACTAAATTTATTTAACCAACATTTATTAGTCCCCTAAGTACCATTATGCCAAGTACCAAGCTTTGAACACACACAAAAAAAATGAGAAATCTTCAATGTTTTCATGGGAATTAAAGTCTAATAATGGACAGAAGCATAAAACAAACAAGTAAGCAAAAATAAAGTGTGTCACACATGCTCTGATAGAATCCATACAGAGTATCCAAGGCGATGAGAGTTCAATTCTACTTTTGCTGGGGGAATTTCATGAAAGAAGTAACCTTTCAAATAACTTGTCTCAAAGCACAAAGAGTGTTAAGAAGAGAGTTGGGCTTAGTAACTTGAAATGAGAAAAGACAGCAATCATCCTGGCAAGGTCAAGAATGATGTAATGTTTAACCGAGTCTTAAAGGATGCACAGGAGTTCAGCAAATAAAGAGAATAAAGAGAGAGAGGAACATAAGCAAAGACTGCTCTGATTTCCACCCAGCCAAGCTTAAAAATAAGACTGTATCACTGCTTCCAAGTAACTTAATGGCATCCCAAAACAAAGTAAAACATAAAAAGTTAGACCCAAAAAAGTGCACAATGAGTAGCTTCCAACCAAAAACTATGAGGCATGCAAAGGCATTACAATACCTATATTGAGGAGAAAAAGATTAACCAATCAAAACCAACCTAGAAATGACACCAATAATAGAAATAGTAAACAAAAAAACATTAAAACAGTTATTTTATGTTCCAAAATCTAAAAAAACTACACATGTTAATTAGACACATAAAGATACATAAAGGCCCAAATCAAGTTTCTAGAACTGAAAATTAAATTAACCAAAATGAAAAAAATAATTTGTATGGGATTCATTGCAGAATAGGCATGACAATACAAAATATTAGTAAACTTGAATACATAATAAAAGACAACTTCAAGTGGCATCATATAGAGTTGGAGTTTCTGAAAGAGAGGGGAAGTATATAAAAACTTTTAATAAATAATGGCTGACATTTCCAAATTTTATGAAAACTACAGAAGCTCAGCAAACCCGAAATGCCAAAAATGAAAAAAGAAAAGGAATAAAAACACCAAAGCACGTGATAATCAAATTGCTGAAAACTAGCTATGATAAAGAGATAATCTTAAGAGCAGACAGAGAAAAACGAAACATGATATACAGAGGAACAAAGGTAGAGATTACAGCCAATGTCTTGTCAGAAACAATGCAAGGCTGAAGAGAGTAAACAATATTTTTAAAGTGCTGAAACTGTCAATCTACAATTCTATGCCTACTGAAAATATCTTTTAAGAAAAGTGATACAGAAACAATCACAGATGTTCGGTTACATATATGGGTTAGTGTACATACCTATATTTCCTAGCCTGTACACTGAGAGGGCTTAGAAACAATGACATCTCAGTAGCAACAAGCACCCAGCATCCAGATCTTGGGTTCTTTATAAAATTGTTAGGAACTGCCATAATAAAGTAGCACAAACTGTGTGGTTTATTGCCTCACATTTCTAGAGGCTGGAAGCCCAAGATCAAGGTGTCAGCAGGGTTGGTTCCTTCTCAGGGTTGTGAGGGAGAATCAGTCCCATGCCACTCACCTAGCTGCTGGTGGTTTGCAGGAAACCTTTGGCATCCTTGGCTTAGAGAGGCATCACCCCGATCTCTGTCCTCGTGTTCACATGGTATTCTCCCAGGTCTTGGGCATAAGGAGCATCTTGCAGAGCCAGAAATTAATAAAGGGCTTTAGACTAGGATATCCCCTAGATAGCAACATAGGAGGTGACTGAATTTCCCTCCTCCACAGATGCGCTGAATATACATAGCTAGGCCCTCTGAGAGAAATGCAGAAATGAATTGACTCCTACACATTGAGCGAATAAAAAGATACCCACATACAAACAGGTGGGAAAGACTGAGACATAATCTCACCCTAAACCTCACCCTTGGCACAGCACCTTACAAGGTTCCTTTGGGAAGGAGCCCCCAAACTTCCACTTTGAGGAGCAAAGGGCTTGAACCACACATATAGCACCCCAACTTTTAAGACTGCCACCTAAGGAACATGCCCCAAGTCATATGGCTCTGAAAGCCAACAGGGCTTGCAATCACAAGGCCCACAGGATTATAGCAAACAAAAAAGCAGTCATTAAATGGGAACATGGTTATTTCCCATGGCTATCACCCCTTTGCTCAGAGAAGAGAGAACACACAGTTCCCAGTTTTTCCCTGATGGGGGTTTGACTGTACACTCTACCAGCTACTAATTGGAGTCTCCAATTAGTTGGCATTTAGGAACTGACTGTGGTACTCCCCAGAGTCCAAAAGAGCCAGTGGGCACTCTCACCGCCTTCTCCCTCTGGTTTGTTCCAACTATAAAACCAGGTCACAGTATTTCACTGGAAGAAGCTTGTCCACATATCTAGCTCCCCAAATTTTGTAGCTGCCACTCAAGCGATGATCCCTCAAATCACCTAGCCCTGATAGCCAACCAAGTTCAGCATCCATGAGTCCCACGGGACCATATTAATCAGGGGAGAAAATCGGTTTTCAAATAGGCACATAAACACTCCTGCAGCTACCCTACTCCACTCAGGGCGCAGTGCAACAGGCAAAAATGCCCTCTGCCAGTGTTTCCCTGGAGTACATTTGAATGCAAACTGCTTCCTGAGGTTACAACTTCAACTCAGCTGGCATATGAGAAATGACTGGGATCCTCCTGGAAGCTTGAAAGAGCTCATGATAGGCACATCCCCCATTGTCTCCACCAGCTCACTTGAACAGTAAAACCTAGTCTCCAGCTTCTCCCTGGAAGGAGTTTGTTCACATATCTAGTACCCCAACGGTTACAGCTCTCACTTAAGAGACCAACTCCCAAATCACCTATCTGGGAGCTGATGGGTCTCGGCA
>NW_006289416.1:4046329-4055466 GCF_000327345.1 Myotis davidii
CCTCTGGGATCACACAAACAAGCTGGTTGTTCTCTTTGGGAGCACGGGCTCTCCCAGTGACTATTTCCTCTGGAGCACAGAGTGAGAAGGCAAAAAACACTCAACTCCTGGTTTCTCCTTGGTAGGGGCTAGACAGCTTAGCTAACATCCTGACTTTCCCAGCTGTTTCCTTAAGATTTGGCTTCCAACTAGCCTGACTCAGGGAGCTGAAGGGGAAGGTAATTAATAGTCCTCTGGGAGCTTGCAGAGCCACGTGCACATTTCCCATGCTTCAGGCACACTAACATGTTTGGGCAGACCTTCAACTACAAGACAGCACCTTGGACAATCACAAAAGTTTGAGAGGCAACCATTGACATGATTCATTTCCTACACAGCTACACGGGGTCTGTCAAGACTGGGAGAAGTGAGGCACCATTACACATCTATTTGAATAACCAAAGTTAAATATTCATCATACCAAGTGTTAGTAAGGATTAAAACAAGTGCAACACTTACACTCTGCTAGTGGGAAGATAAAATAGTACAGCCAATTTGAAAAACAGTTTTTAACATTTCAACACTTACCTATTATATGATCTAACTACCCTATTCCTAAAATCGTCTACAAAATTCCATAGCAGCTGTTTGTGGAATAGCCAAGAACTGGAAACAATCTAAATGTCCCTCAGCAGATGAATGGATAAGTAAACTGGCATATCCAGACAATGAAGTACTACTTAGCAATAAAAAGTGATGAAATATAATACCTACCAAAAACATAGCTTAGTCTCAAAATTACTATGCTGAGTGAAAGGATGCAGACAAAAAGACTACAATTTATATAAAATTCAAGAATATTCAAACTTCAATAGTTGCTTGAGGACAGTGGGGGCAGGGGTTGTATTATATCTTACACTTTAAATATGTGTGCTTTATTGCATGTCAGATATACCTCAATAAAGCTGTTAAAAGTGACTAGTCATTTTTATGAGTTTGAAATATGTGAAATGTATTCTCAGTTTAAGAATATTACATATGTATTGACAACTTCAATCTCCCACATGATTACATTTGTGTTATTCAAGCTCCATTTATTTCCAAACTTTACTAACTCAGTCACAGCTTAACCTATTTCCTCAGATTTAATTAGTGTATCTTTGCCTTGCCTTGAATTGATGACCCTATAGCCATGCCTAAGGAATAGAGAAATTAGCAAAGACTATTTTCATGTTTCAATAACCAGGAATCAACCCAATTCTGATGGCATATGCAACTGTTTCTGATAACAAAATACAGTAAGAATTTCTACATTTTTTCATGCCAGCATAACTTCAAGTGTTCCCATTATAGTAAATGCACACAAAAATTCTACTTCCATTGAATTTTAATTTGTAAGAAAAAAACTAAATAATCATAGTGAAAGCCACAGCTCAAGCAAACAACTGAGCTGCCTGTGTCACAAGAATAATTAATTGTATCTTTCAAAGAGAATAGAAAGGGGCTCATCTGTTCCCTGTATTAAATGTCAGCCATGGCTTTAATGGTCACTGAGATCCCTCAATCTCCTTGGAAAGGTTCTTGTAATACAGCATGTCTCTGGGAGTCCAGGTGAATTAAGTCACAATCACTCCAAAATACCAGTTCCATAAAAAGGAAACATACTATTAAGTAAACGGCATTTTAGTAAAGCCAAGAGAATGGAGATTTGGGTAGTCTTCATTCTCTCTTGCTAGGTGAGATAACCAGGATTGACTAAAAGGCTCAAACCTCTCACTCACCATGTCCTTTGCTTTTATGTGGCCTCATTAATCACAGTTGAGGACTGAAGCCCCAAAACTCTTACAGGTCTAGTCCATTACAAGAGCAATGAGAGGGGGATGATAATGCCACTTTCACATCATTGCCTTTCTCTTATTCTGCTTCACTATCATAAGACCTCTCAGTAAAACATTTTCAGGAAGGTCCTGTAACTTCTAGAAAAGCCTAAGTGATTCTCCATCTTCAGGCCAGGCAAGCAGCCTCGCATCCCTCAGCACACTTTTTTGAGGACCTACTCTCTGCCAGGAACAAAGTACCTACACTTCAGAAGCTCATGCAAACACTATAAAGTGAAATAAATAGCATTAGACTAGGTTTTATCTTTTAGTTTAAAATTCCTCTTCCCTTTCCTCTCTCACACACATTCATTTACTTCTTCAGAGTAGGGCGTGGTGAATGAATAACAAACCTTATTTTCTCCCTAAAAATAGGATCCCTTGCTCTCAATGTAAAGGACCCATTCAAAGGCATGCAGTTACTATTGGCAATGTTATTGCATAAAAATTAGAAGCGTGAAAAACTTCTTAAAGTTTCAGCTTTTCCATGAATCTAACACAATCGCAACATTAAAAAAAAATACCGAGATGCATAAAAGATAAAAATTTTTGCAGTGTGAATGGCTGAAACCGGCAAGTTCATGTCAGGAGGTAATACAGATTCAGACAGGGGTGTGCTCTAGGGGACTTAGAGCAGTGCATAGTTACACCAGCTCATTATACCAGCTCATCAGCCAATTACTAGATTTTTAGAAATTTAACAAACTGGCAGTCAAATCTTTGGTACCTAGAAATCAGCCATGGAGGAAATATTTACATGGAAATCAGCAAATGCTACAAATCAGGGCTTTCCTTTATTTGTTTTTGCAAGCCAGTTATTAAACATTTTGCACACCACTGGATGGAGGATGCAAGCAGAGACAAAAACCAACTGACCCTGATGGGTAATAACTATGGGGAAACCTTACTTTCAGCTCCACATTAACTTAAAGGTACAGTTCTGCAAATTTGTAGCATTTACAAAATCTTTTAAATTACCAAAAAGATTGGTAACCTGACATGTTACATTTAAAAACAATTGAAACCATACTAAAATAACAAAATATGCTGTATAAAATCTAGCAATTAAGTTGTACTAGTAAATATGATTCAAGCTTTTATGTCAAATATCTGAAATTCTCCTCCAAACGTTGTATTTCCTAACCTTTCCAAACCACCAGTTCTCAGTTCCAACTTCTAAACTTAGACTAAGTCTAATTTCTGCAGGTGCTGTTTATTGAATGCTTTTGGCTGCAGACTCATCATCTGTAAATATTTCAAGAGATTTGGAAAGCACAACATGCTCAAGAAAAAACAAACAAACCACCTGGACAAAACAGAACCTTTGCAGAAGCTAAAAGCAATTAGGGATAAAAGAATCAGAGCGTTCTCCCTCTTCTTCATTGGAAATCTATTTTGGGGAGTGAGGTCATTGTGGATTGAAAATATATTTGTGTTCTCCTAATTTAGTTTTAAATCAGAGCATCAGAGCAAGTGGAGTCTGAAGTGAAAATGAAGCTCACAAGAGTTGGCAGTCCAATTAAATTTGTGATTCCATAAAGTTTCTGAAACAATGACAGATTCACAATGTTTAAACTATCAAATTTAGAACACTACCAGTTTAATAAAATAAACAATAATATTAACAATATCATCATAGTTTTTTCAAAATTAATGTGAGACATAAAAATCCTTTAAGATAAGAAAAACCCATGGATATTATACTATATAATAAAAGCCTAATATGCTAAGTCTCTGGTCATCCAGTCATCTGTTCAACCAATCAAAGTGTAATATGCTAATGATATCCTAAGGCCTCTCAACCACTGGCTATGACTTACACTGACTACCAGAGGGCAGACAGTCAACCTGTCAACCAGTTGCTATGACATGCAATGACCACCAGGGGGCAGATGCTCCAACCGGTAGTAAGCTTGCTTCTGGGGTCTGGCTGATTGCAGATCCGGACTGAACGAGTTGGGCCAGACACACTCTGGAGCCCTCCTGCGGTCCCTCCCCAGTTGGCCAACCTCCTGCACCCCTCCCAGGCCCCAATTGTGCACTGGTAGGGTCTCTCGGCCTGGTCTGTGCCCTCTTGCAATCCAGGACCACTCAGGGGATGTAGGAGAGCCAGTTTCGGCCCAATCCCACAGGCCAAATTCGTGTACCAGGCCTCTAGTAAAGAATAAGTCTTGAGGAATTGGAAGATGGCAGCATAAGTAAACACCTATACTCACTGCCTCCCACAAACACATCAAAATTACAACTAAGATACAGAGCCATCATCCAGAACTGCTTGAAAGCTGGTTAAATGGAAGTCCTACAGCTAGAGAATTAAAGAAGAAAGCACACTGAGACTGGTAGGAGGTGCCACGTGACCCACTTTTTTAATCTGGAGAGAGATCATCTCTGCGGAGGCCACCCTGAGGAGCAAGGGGTCCAAGCCCCACATAAGACCCCCAGCCCAGATTCCCTGAGCTGGAAAAGAAGTCCAGACTGTGAAAACCAGTGCAGATGGGGGCTCAGTGACACAGAGGCCACTGGAAACGCAGCTGTTCCTCTTAAAAGACCATCACCACAACTGAACTTACAAGGTCCCACTTCCTCTGAGCTTCAGCACCAGGGCAAGGCTCTGGGGAAATCAGACATATATGAGGAGGAACTGGATTGACTGGTATTAGGGCAGGAACTCAGGGACAGCTTTCTCCCAGATGGAGGTACTCACAGGTATCATTGTTCCTATTCTGGGACCTCCTTGGCTGGCAGCAGGGCTGACTGGCAGCCATTTCTGTTTGCTCTGCCCTGGTGATTCCCTAAGACCCTGCCTCATCCAATTTACAACCCCACCCAAGCTGTGTGCAGCAACTTTTGTATATGAATGGCTTGTCCTTATTCAGGGTAAAATCTCTCAAAATAAGCTGCAGCTGGGTCAAACCTTTCAATAAAAGGCCCAAGACCCAGCACCAGCAAAAGCTGCCTTGTTTCATAGCTGGGCCTCTTCTGGGCACTGCCAAACCCAATACAAAGAGGAAGAATCTGCAGATCTCTCTCTAACTCCTGCTGGGTGGCCCCAGACAGTGGCTGGCTCTGCATCTCCCTGGAGACCCAAAAGCCAATGTACCCAGTGGTCAGTGTCAGACCAGATTACAACTCTACACATACATAAGCAACATACTCAAGGGGCAGACTCAGGGAGCACCAAAGCCCCATTGAAGCAAGTCCTACTCCATACGGGTATCTCCTGCACAGCAGCTCTCCCACTGTAATCGCAGCTGATTCTCACAGCCAATTGGCCTGGAGGTCAATTCTTCCCAGTGGCACCAATAGCAATCAAGTCTCAACAAAAGGGTGCACCCAGAGCTCCCAGCTCAGGTGACAGGGGAGGCTGAGCCACAGTGCCCTATAGAACACCTACACACAAAGCCACTCTACCAATTCAAGGAGACATAACAGCTCTACCCAAAACATAGAAACAAACACAGGGAAGAAGCCAAAATGTGGAGATAGGAAGGCATGTTGCAAATGAAAGAGAGCATACTACTGGATATCAAAACCATGGTAATAAGGTTACTCAAGAATCTTCTAGAAACCTCCAAAAAAATGGAAAAGGACCAGTCAGAAATTAAACATACATTGACTGAAATAAAGAAAAATATACAGGGATTCAACAGTGGAGTGGAGGATTCTGAGAGTCAAATCAACAATTTGAAATATGACTGACCCAAAACATAGAAACAAACACAGGGAAGAAGCCAAAATGTGGAGATAGGAAGGCATGTTGCAAATGAAAGAGAGCATACTACTGGATATCAAAACCATGGTAATAAGGTTACTCAAGAATCTTCTAGAAACCTCCAAAAAAATGGAAAAGGACCAGTCAGAAATTAAACATACATTGACTGAAATAAAGAAAAATATACAGGGATTCAACAGTGGAGTGGAGGATTCTGAGAGTCAAATCAACAATTTGAAATATGAGAAAGCAAAAAACACCGGACTAGAAGAGCAAAAGGAAAAAAGAATCCAAAAATGTGAGGATGGTATAAGGCAAGCATGTCAAACTCGTGGCCCACAGGCCGCATGTGGCCCACAATAAATATTTTTGTGGCCCAACCAATATAATGGTATGTAAGAAACATTTTAATAAAAATGTCATAACTTAATTTTTACAATATCCTGTTACACTAATTAATAATAATTAATTAATAATGAACTATAACATTCACTAATGACTGATTACTATAATCATGTTGCATTCATTTCCCTTACTTGCCTTACAAGCAGGCACACCATTTCTCTCCACTATTACTAGCAGCTAATATTTTAGCAGCCAATTGCCAGTTCATGTTCAAGAAAAAAATATTAACTTTTATTAAAATGTTCTATTATTTTATGTTAATGATTACTCATTTATTTCAGTCCTTTGTATTCAGCAAGTCTCTATCAAAATAAACATACATTTCTATGAAAATTAAAGCTTTTGTTTTTTTGTGGTCCACATAAACTTATGTTAGCCTTTGAGTTAGCCTTTGAGTTTGACATGCCTGGTGTAAGGAGCCTTTGAGACAACTTCAAATGTACCAACATTTGCATTGTGGGGGTGCCAGAGAAGGAGACAGAGCAAGATACTGAGGACCTGTTTGAAGAAATAATGACAGAAAACTTCCCCTATCTAGTGAAAATAATAGACTTACAAGTCCAGGAAGCAGAGAGACTCCTAAACAAGAGGAACCCAAAGAGGACCACACCAAGACACATCATAATTAAAATGCCAAGGGCTAAAGACAAAGAGAGAATCCTAAAAGCAGCAAGAGAAAAGCAGTTAGTTACCTATAAGGGACTGTCCATATGGCCATCAGCTGATTTCTCAAATAATTTCTCAATTATTATTAATTAGTGTAACAGGATATTGTTACACTATGGTAACAGTTGTTGAGATTATTACAGATGTTGATATCCTGCAGGCAAGAAGGGAATAGCAAGAAATATTCAAAGTGATGAATAGCAAGGACCTACAACCAAGATTATTCTACCCAGCAAAGCTATCATTTAGAATTAAAGATCAGATAAAGAGCTTCACAGATAAGAAAAAGCTAAAAGAATTCATCACCACCAAACCAGTATTATATGAAATGTTGAAGGGTATTCTTTAAAAAGAGGAAGAAAAAGATCAAAATTATGAACAACAAAATGTCAACAAATACATACCTATCAATAATTGAATCTAAAAATCAAAATAAACAAATAAAAAATCTGGTGAACAGAATAAACTGGTGAATAAAATAGAATCAGAGGCATGGAAATGGAACAGACTAACAATTCTCAGAGGGAAGAGGGTGGGGACTGGGAAGAGATTAAACAAAGATCTTATATAAATATATGCATTACCTATGGACAAAGACAATAGGGTTGCAAAGACCTGGGGTGGGGTGGGAACTGGGTGGAGGGAGGCAATAGGGGGGAAAAAAGAGGGACATCTGTAATAATCTCAACAATAAGATTGTTTTTTAAAAAGAATAAGTCTTTTTCACTAAAAATGTTCTTATTTGAAGTTAATAAAGTTAAGATTGAACAAATAATCGTCAACTTGACAATAGAATCGCCACAAAACAAACTGAAATACATCTGAAACTCTCAAATAATGGAGAATACAATCATAATACAAAAATAAATTTGCTTTAAATGTCAATGAAACCTGATGTTGAGCAATTAATTGTTCCTAGAGACCCATTATTTATTTTCTGCTTGCAATTGAAGTAGAGATTACTTTAAACCACATATTTTAATTTGCTATTATGGGACAGATCTATTACATTCAAGGACAAATCAAAGATTGATTAAATTTTAACCATAACATTCTAAAGAAAGAAATAAAGAAAAACGTATAAGGAAAAAGTTTAAATCTTCACTACCAAACTTCCTACCTTCTGTACTGATGTGTGACTGACAAAAAAGTAGTATGAATCCACTTACTAGTAAAGAAAACTCATTATGCCAAAAAATTAACTGCTATGGAAATGATGTAGAAGCATGAATCTTTAAAATATAGTTGATAGCTTCCATTTTTGGAAAGTTGGTATTGTTCTATATTAATAAAAACACACAAATTAAACAGATCAATAAGCAGTATTTATTATGCAGCTAGTAATAGCATGCCTATAAAAGTATTACATGGTATGAAGAATGATTATGATATAAAAATAATGAAAACTAAAGATGAAAAAATGCAGATAGTGTGGCCAAAAATATAACTGAAAATTAAATATATGATAACCACATGTGCATAAAAAAAAGATTAAAATAAAATATGACAGAAATATCAACAGCAGTAATTTGTATTGTTTATGTATTATGTATCTATGTATATGTACTATATATGACTAAAATCTATTCATAACGAGAAAGCAATACATACTAAACTAAAAATCAAATTGGCCTAAAATATTTAAAGCTTAAACTCTTTAAAGTATGGCTCTAGAAAAAATGCTTTAAGTATAAAAACATACAGAATCTAAGATCCATCTAATTTTTAACTCATGCCTTAGCTTTTTCTTGTTGTTGTTGTTTGTTTGTTTGTTTATGCCTTAGGATTTTTTTTATTTCTTTATTGGTTAAGGTATTACAAATGTGTCCTCATTTCCCATTAACCCCCATATGCTTTAGGATTTTAAAGGAAAATAATTATTTAGGTTCCAGAAATCCAAGTTAATTCCTTGTGGTGGCCAGAACTCTTAAGATAGCCTCCAGTAACATTCATCATTGCATAAACTTCTCCCCTTTGAAGGTAGGTGGAAGCTATAAATATAGTAAAATATTACTTGTAACTATATCCTATATAATAAAAGAGAAAGATGTAAATTGACCATCCCTCTGCTACGCTCACCAGCCAATCAGGAGTGGGTATGCAAATTAACTCAACAAAGATGGTAGGTTAATTTGCATACACAGGCACAGAGTAGCTGGGTGCAGGGTGGCCACTTGCACGCATGCCAGCACCAAGCAACCTGGGTCCCGAGGACACTGGGACCCAGGCCTCTCTGAGCCTGTAGGCCCGCGCATAGGCCCGGAGTGGCTTGGGGCAGGACAGGAACACCCTCCACATCACCATGATGAGCCCATAGGCAGTGCCCACGTGCAGAGCAGCCAGGGTGTGGGGGTGGGACAGCGAAAAAAACAAAAGCACAGGAGCACCAGGAATTCTGGGAATCGTAGTTCTGGTGGCAGACGGATCTCCTAGACCAGGGGTCTTCAAACTTTTAAACAGGGGGCCAGTTCACTGTCCCTCAGACCGTTGGAGGGCCG
>NW_006289416.1:4055623-4059568 GCF_000327345.1 Myotis davidii
GGGCTCCCCTGAGGGCTCCCAGATTGGAGAGGGTGCAGGTCAGGCTGAGGGACCCACCCTCAGTGCATGAATCTTCATGCACCAGACCCCTAGTTACCTTATAAAGAAAAATGGAAATTAATCTGATGGGCCCAATCTAATCACAGGGTCCCTTTAAAAGGGGAGAGTTTTCTCCATGATGGTGGAAGGGGAAGTTAAAGAGGGCCCAAGCGTGAAAAGGGCTTGATGCTTTGGAGATGGAGAGGGGCATGCGAGAAAGAATGCAGGTTGCCTCTAGGTGCAGAGAGTTGTACTTGGCTGGCAGTCAACAAGGATTTCAGACCTATGACAGCTGGATCCTGCCAACAACTTGAGATTGGAAGCAAAGTCTTACCCAGGACCTTTAGAGAGAAGTCCAGCACAGCCAACACCTTGATCTTGGCTTTGTGAGAAGCCCATCCCACTTCTGACCACAGAACTGTGAGATAATGGAAGGATTTATTTTTAAGTCACTACATTTATAGTAATTTATTATGCAGCAACATTCCGTTGTACTGTTCTGTCACTAAAGATTGACCCTCCAGATAAGCTCACTTGAAGGATCATTTCCTTTAAATAAGTTTAATTCCATGAGAATAACATTTCTGGCAGGGTATTTGCATATTGAGACTTGAAGTTATTGACATTTCACATTTTAGTTCTATGTAACATAAATTTCCAAATGAGCATTCTTAAATTTCAGTAGTGGAGCAGATTTATAGGAAAGAGAAAGATTTCTGAAAACTAAATTTTATCCTTGTCGCATTAACTATGGTTGGCCATTTTCTCCCAGCCACTCAGGCATCCATACTGGGTTATCAGCTACCCCACCTGACATCTTTAAGGCCATGTTCTAAACTGAAATTTAACTTTTCCTAGCTTTAGTGATGTTCCTTTAGACTTCCTTAGCCTGCAGGTTTACTTGCTGCTTTTTTGACTTTTCAAAACTAATCTCTAAAAGAGAACTGTGATTTATACCGAAGAAAGTTAAAACAATGATTATATTACCTAACTTCTAAATCTATTCCTCAAAATGCAATTAGAATTACTTACAACTCTCTAAGCCTGTCCCATGAGTAAAAATAAGAACATGATCAAAGTGTTGGCTAAAATCCCTTCCAAAGTTAATACTGGGTGGGTCAAGCATTTAATGTAATTGAAAATAAAGCTAGAATATAAACAAATTTTTACAAAATTTAAGCTATGAGGTCAAGAGAATAACAAATGACCCCTGTCATAATTTGATAAAATTTCCTTTGATGATCTCAGAGAACATTAAGCCAATAATGTCCAGTCTTTAACCACAGCTACCTACACACTTCACATTATTTTAGCATCTCCTTCAACTAGATGCTTCAGGCACAAAATGCAGAACCAAGAAGCTATCCTGAGATGAGGAAGTGTTCCTTTTATTTTAGTTACATTTCTTTCAAATGTTCTTTTATCATCAAAGGGCAGGCCAGAACATATTTTCAACTCTCCCCAATCTAACAGATTTTCCAGATATTTTCATTGTTCTTTCCATGAAATGGAAGAGCAATGTGTCTATTATCTTCTTTCATTTTATTTAGTAGTAAAGTATTAGACAAAAGGATGAGAGGCAATAGAAGCCAGCAAAGAAGCAGTCAGATTTTTTAAAATATATTTTTATTGCCGATATTATTACAGAATCTCCCATTTCCTCCCCCTCACTCCCTCCTCTCACCCCTACCCATCCTCCCCCAGGTCTTCACTACCCTATTTCCCATGTCTAGGGGCCATGCATATAAGTTTTTTGGTTTATCTCTTACACTCAGATTTTAATATTTAGAATTTGGAAGACTTGTAGTTTTATATTCCCAGACTTTAAGAAAATTACACCATATAATGATTGATACTTTGGGGAAATCATCAGGATATGAAATTAATTTCTTAGCCTAGAACTTTAATTTGACACATGAAGAATTAAGACATAACTAAAATCAAATATCCTTTATTAGCCATAATTCTCCTCAGCAAAAATTACTTTGTACTCCTGCCCATCAATCCCCATATCCACTCTTAAGATTTTGATTCATAACATGTCATCACCTACCTTTATTTTTAAACTGGAAGAATTAATGTAATTAAACCCAATTTAACTTGTCATTCCAACCTACAGAATCAAGTCAAGAATTAAAAATAAGATTGGGGGGAACACTGCCATACCAGGCTCAGTTAAAAATATTTTCACAAGGAAGTATTTTATACAGGATTTTTTTTTTAAAGGAAAGTTTGAGGATCCCTGAATTATCTAAATACAATTTCAGTTTTTCAAGGACAAGTTTTCTTACATGATTTTATGCCTCCATGTTTTCTATCCACTGGTACCTCAGCCTCAAAACTCCGATCCTCACACCTTTTCTAATTAACTACACAACCCACCCTTTAAAGCCCGGTCCTGAAAACTTCCTGTATCGCCAGAATATAGGCAAGTTTTTCTAGTTCCTACTCCTAACCTTCACTCACTGGTCATGAACTAAATCTAGAGATTCAAGAGAAGTTATTTGGGTATGATCCCATTCATTAAGAGCTTTCATAAGGGTGCCTTATACTGTAAGCCAGACAAGGCACGCCAGTCATTCCTGAAAAATATTAGGAAGAACTATCCAAAATGTTTTAATTAATATTTATAATATTAATCCCTATATAATGTGGAAGAAAACAGCAATTCTCTAATAAAGAGGCAATAATTTCAGGTTTGCGGAGAAAGCCAGCTGTCAAACTCCTCATGGCTTCTCTCCCTAACCTCAGCTATACCCATTCATGGGTTTACCCTCACTCCTACCCTCTGCAAAGCCAGCAGAGCTGAGCAGAAGAGAATGTTCAGGCATTCTCTAAACAATGGAGGCAGCGAAATCAGCAAAACACAAGGAAAGGATAAATGAATTAAGACTCAAATATTTGAGAGGATGGAAGGGAGAAGCATGGAACATGACAAGATATATCTGGGAGAACAGAAGGGCAATGAGGACACCTACAGGGAACAACTTAAAGAGGAAGTACAAAAGAGGAGGAAGAGTTAGGAAACAACAGATGGGCTTCTATGTGGAAAGGCCCTCAGTGTTTAGGCAAAGGGGCCTCATTTTATAGGGCTCAAGGGAATAATGTAGCTAGACCTGAATTTCTCCCCAACTCAGCATGGCTTGGGAAGATTACTTGGACCATTCAGTAGAGAACTACTTAAATTTTCAAGGTTTATAAACATTCAGGATTTATTTGGGGGAGGCAGAAGAGGCAATAACTAAGACAGAGAAGGTTAAATACCCTTACCAGCCTCCTCCCTGAGGGCCACTGAACAGCAGGGTGTATCAACCACAGAAAAGGTCTCTATAAGACAAGCAGCAAAACTGATCTCCCTGTCCAGCACTCACCCCCGCACGCCAAAAGGAAGGGGCTTCCTGTGGTTTACACTTCTATTTGATATTCATGACCTTTTGCTGTACTTATTTATTTACTTGTCTATTTCCCCAACTTATAAAAGTTGTTTGTCTTTTTCTCTTAATGTCATCCCCAGCCCTTTGCCCCCAGTGTTTATTCATACTGTTTGTTATCCACCCAACATCCTCTCCCTTCTTCCATCATCCTAGCAGAACCCTGACTTTACTTAAGTAACTCCGGAGGGCATCTTGATTTATTTTTTAAGTCAATAAAGGCCTTGTATTCCCTGATGACTATCATTGGTCAGTGGTGGGAATGTAACCAAAGTTGGTACAATCAGACTGAAGGAAGCAACTTGTATTGTAAGTTTATTTTGTTAAGCATCAATCAAAAAATGCATGGCTCTGATTGACTCCGGCAGCCATCTTGCACATTAAATCGCCTGGGGAACTTTTTAAAAATACCGATGTCCAGGCTTCACCCTAGATCAGTTAGATCAGAATCTCTGTGGTGGTTTTTTAAAAGCTC
>NW_006289416.1:4059593-4059951 GCF_000327345.1 Myotis davidii
TAAAAAAAATAATAATAAATAAAAATAAAAGCTCCCCGAGGTGTTCTAATTTGAATCAAGAGAAGATGGTCACTAAAATCCCTTTCAATCTGTCATTCATTTCAGAAATACATTGCATATTTTCCTACTTGCCTACTCACCTTAAAAGTAAAAATTGAGAAAAAGTATTTCATTCTCAGTAACTCTGTACACCAGTATATGCATTTGTTGTGCTTTGACTAAACGCCTGTTACTTTCAGCAGAGTTTCCTGTAAACAAAATGCACTTAGCCAAGGCAAACTTAAGGGTTAAATGAAAGAAGCCACTCCCTATGTTTTATTTTCTGAAACCAGAAAGCACAACTCACACCTCATTCCTT
>NW_006289416.1:4060007-4060890 GCF_000327345.1 Myotis davidii
CCCATATTCTGAATTCTGAACCTACCCCTCCCTCTCCTCCTGCCCCCTCCCCCCGCCTCGCCACTTCCTCCCTGGAGATCTTCAGGGTCCTCATTACTCTCCCAACCTCAAAAGAAAAACAAGCTACAATCAAAACTGCTTCCACCCTCAGCTCCTCTCCTACAGACAAAAATGCTTAAGCTCAAATTATAAAATGTTAGAACAGGGAATCCTAAATTCAAGCACTGTATTCCAATAATTGTCACCTTGCGGAGATTTTCCAACACTTTTCAGATATCAAGAATATACTGAAGGAAAGAAGTGGCCTGGGGTGATGCCAGCAACATACTTTGAGATGCATCAAAAACCGAATTGATGGGTGGATAAATAGTGTGGTAAAGTGATAGCAATGTAGATTCTGATGGTTAGTATGTGTGTGCTCAATTGTACAATTTTTTCAATGACTTGGTATGTTTAAATTTTTAATGAAATATTCGGGGGAATTTATTAGAGGAAATTTGAATGAATCTCATCTATATAATGATAAATGAAAGAAGTCATACAGTAAAAGAATACGTATTTTATTACTCCAATTACATAAAGGTCAGGATTAGAAAAATAATCTATGGGGACAAAAGTTCAAATAGTGGAAACCTCAGAGTAGGGAAATATTGGTTGGGAAAGGTCATGAGATAGCTTTCTGCAGTACCAGGAATGTTCTGTCTTGATTTATTTTTGTTCTGTTTCTTCATACCTGGAGATGATAGATGATAGATGATGGTGATATATAGATAATAGATAGATGATAGATAGATAGATAGATAGATAGATAGATAGATAGATACTGATTGAGCTGTGCAGTTTACTGAAGTATGATATATCTCAATGTTTTAAAAAAGGACTT
>NW_006289416.1:4060963-4087291 GCF_000327345.1 Myotis davidii
CCAGAGTAAAGAACCACTTAACCACATATATAACTGTAACTCCTACAGATTCTGCCCAGAATCCTTCTTTTCTACCCTGATGGCCTAGATGGGAGAGACCATAAGTGAACTTTTAAAAGGCTGCTGATCTGCCTCTCTTGAGACCTAAAATTTTTTCTATAACAACTATTTCTTCTCCTCTTAGCTCTCTAAAATAAAGAGGACCCCAAAGCTAAAGGTAATCCACTTTAAAACATCTAAATGCAGGAGAGGAAGGAGAAGATGAAAGGAGCAACAGATACCAGCCAAATACGTTCTGGTTTGTGACTCTTCTTTCTGTTGTATTACTCTGTTTTGCCTTCGTGCAGAGAGAACCACAAACGGCGCCAGTGTCTTCATCTGTTTTTCACCTTAATGCTTGCCCAGCTCCTCCCCAGTGAAGCGGATGGAACAGTATGAAACAACAACTCTCGGTTCATAAGGCAAGTCTCTGAGCAACTGCAGAAGTGGGTAGCAAAAGCAGAGCGCTCTTTTCCATCAGAATTTTTTCATCTAAACCTTTTCGTGATTCTCTATGAAATCCTGAATAATAGACAAACCAGATCATTTTTTACTGAGCTATTTATTCCTCTGAGATGATTATTACGCTTTGATGATAAGCCAAAGATAAAAACAAAACAAAAGGGTAGCAGAAAAGTATAAATGAGGTTCATAACCATCAACTTAGAGATATAGATCTTGAAAAATCTAAGACCAGTCATGTTACACAAAACATATAAACACTGTGTAAATGCACAAATACTGTAAAGAAGAGTATTCAAATATTTCTCTTGATATCTTCAGAACTCTGGTGGCTTCAAACTTACTTCAACTAAATCTTAAGCAGTTCGAGAACCAGGACATTTTTCCATTTAAAGCAAAACTCCAAAGCAATATGCAGGGGAAATTTTTTTTTTTTTTACTTTCCCATTCCTTAGAGGAAAGGGGAAGTTAATGAAAACTCTTAATTCTTTGTCTGAAAGCTAAAGGATTCTGAGAATATTTTGATTCAAAGGGGAAAATAGTCTGGAGGAAATTTTGAGGTTTGCACCAAAGGAATAAGATGAATATTGTCAGTCTCCACCAAATTCTGCTTTATTCAGCTTTTTACTCTTCAACAAGCAAAGTGTGATCTCTCCCCCACCTTCTACCTTTCCCCCTCCTTCCTGCTCTCTCAAAAAAGCAATGGAAAAATATCCTTAAGTGAGAATTAACAACAAAACAAAATACAAAAGATTAATGAACCAAAGAACTGGTAATTAAGATTGAGAAGATAATCAAGATTGACAAACCTTGAACCAAACTCATGAAGAAAAAAAAGAGAGAAGACCCAAATAAATGAAAGCAGAAAAGAAAGAGAAGAAGTAACTAACACCAAAGGAATATAAAGGATTGTAAGAAAACACTATGAAAAATTATATGCCAAAAAATTAAATAATCTGGAAGAAATGGATAAATTCCGAAAACATACACTCTTCTAAAACTGAATTGGGAAGAATCAGAGCATCTGAATTGACAGATTACAACTAGTGTATTTGAAGGAGTAATAAAAATATTCCCAACAAATAGAAGTCCTGGACCGGATGGCTTCACGGGTGAATTTTGCCAAACAGTCAAAGAGGAACTAACACCTATCCTTTTCAAACTACTCCAAAAAATTCAAGAGAAGGATGACTCCCAAGCTCATTTTACAAGGTTGGCATAATTCCAACACCAGATAAAGACACTACAAAGAGAAAATTATAGGCCAAGATGTCTGAACATAGATATTAAAAACCTCAACAAAATATTGGCAAAGTGCATCCAGTAATACATTAAAAAGATCATATGCAATGATCAACTGGGATTTATTCCAGGAATGCAAGATTGGTATAATATCTGCAAATCAATAAATGTGATACAACACATAAACAAAATAAGGAATAAAAACCACATCATATCAATAGATGCAGAAAAAGCATTTGATAAAATCCAGCACCCATTTATAATGAAAACTCTCAGCAAAGTGGGAAAGAGAGAACATACTTCAACATAATAAACCCCATATATGAAAAACCCACAGCCAACGTCTCGTTCAATGGATAAAAATTACAAACATTTCCCATAAGATTGGGAACAAGCCATTTTCACCACTCTTATTCAACAAAGTGATGGAAGTCCTAGCCACAGCAATCAGACAGGAAGAAGAAATAAATTGGAAAGGAAGAAGTAAAAACTATCATTATTTGCAGATGATGTAATACTGTATACGGAGAACCCTTAGAATAGCACCAAAAAAAACTACTAAAACTGATAAATGAATTCAGTAAAGTAGAGGATACAAAATAAATATCCAGAAATCAGTTGCATTTTATACACCAATAATGAACTATTAAAAAGGGAAACTAATGAAGCAATCCCATTCAAATTGCTTCAAAAACAATAAACTACCTAGGAATAAATTTAGCCAAGGATATAAAAGACCTATACTCATAAAATTATAAGACTAAAGAAAGAAATTAAAGGAGATAAAAATAAGTGGAAGCATATACTATGTTCATGGATAGAAAGCATTAACACCATTAAAATTTCCATACTACCCAATACAATTCCCATAAAGATACCAAAGGCATATTTCTTAGAACTAGAAAAAATATTCTAAAAATTTGTATAGAACCACAAAAGACCACAAATACCCACAGCGATCTTGAGAAAGAAGAAAGTTGCAGGAATCACACTACCTAATATCAAAGTGTACTACAAGGCCATAATAATCAAAACCTCATGCTACAAGCATAAAAATAGACACCCAGATCAATGGAACAGAATAGAAGCCCAGAAATAAATCCATGCCTTTATGGTCAATTAATATTTGACAAAGAAGGCAAAAGCATACAGTGGGGAAGATAGTCTATCCAATACATGGTGTTAAAAAAAAAATTGAACAAATATATGGAAAAAAAATTGAAACTAGACCACCTTCTTACACCATACACAAGAATAAACTCTAAATGGATTAAAGATTTAAATGCTATACTCAAAACCACAAAAATCCCAGAAGAAAACAGTAAAATCTCAGACACTTCTCATAGCAATATTTTTTTTCTGATATATCTCCTTGGACAAAGGAAACAAATGAAAAAATAAACAAATGGGACTACAACAAACTAAAATGTTTTGTGCAGCAAAGGAAACTATCAACAAAATGAAAAGACACCCAGTGAACAGGAGAACATATTCACCAACGATCCATCCGATAAGGGGTTAATATCCAAAATGTATAAAGAACTTATAACATTCGGCACCAAAAAAAAAAAATCCAATTAATAAATGAGCAAAGGACCTGAACTGATACCTTTCTAAAGAGGTCATACAAATAGATAGCCAATAGATCTATGAAAAGATGTCCAACATCAGTAATCATTAGAGAAATTGCTAACTAAAGCCACAATGAGATATCACCTCACTCCTGTCAGAATGGCTGTCATCAATAAGTCAACAAACAAGTGTTGGTGAGGATGTGGAGAAAAGGGAACCCTCGTGCACGGTTGGTGGGAATGCAGACTGGTGCCGCCACTGTAGAAGGCAATATGGAGTTACCTCAAAAAATTAAAAATTAGCCCTGCCCAATGTGGCCCAGTGTCTGCTCACACACCAAAGGGTCTTGGGTTTGATTGCCGGTCAAGGACACAAACCTGGGTTGCAGGTCAATCCCTGCCCCGGTTCAGGCCTATGCAGGAGGCAACCAATACATGTGTCTCTCTCACATCAATGTTTCTCTTGATCTCTCTCCCGATCCCTTCCTCTCTTTCATTCTCTCTAAACATCAATGAGGGGAAAGAAAATCCTTGGGTGAGGATTAACCAAAAAAATTTAAAATGAAACTGCCTTATGACCCAGCAATTCCACTTCTGGAAATATATTTGAGGAAACCCAAAACACTAATTTGAAAGAATATATGTACCCCCATGTTCACTGCAGTGTTATTTACAATAGCCAAGATTTGGAAGCAGCCCAAATATTCATCAGTAGATGAGTGGATAAAAAAGCTGTGGTACATTTACACAATGGAATACTATTTGGCCACTAAAAAAAAAAAAAGATCTTACCCTTTGTGACAGCATGGATGGACCTGGATAGCATTATGCTAAATGAAATAAGCCAGTCAGATAAAGACAAGTACCATATGATTTCACTCATATGTGGAATCTAATGAACAAAATAAACAAACAAAATCGAAACAGACTCACAGAGACAGAGAACAGACGGACAGCTGTCAGAGGTGAAGATGGTTGTGGGTCTGGATTTAAAAGGTGAAAGAATTCGGGGCGGGGGGTAGTGGAGGAATACTCATAAACACAGAAAATAGCATGATGATTACCAAAGGGGAAGAATGGTGGGGGGCAGTAGAAGAGGGTATAGGGGGGATAAATGGTGATGAAAGGAAACTTGATTTGGGGTGGTAAATACACAATACAATATACAGATGATGTATTATAGAACTGTACACCTGAAACTTACATAATTTTAATGCTGGAAACAATTGAATGCCCTCCAATGCATAAATGGGTAAACAAATTGTATTATTATATCCATACAATGGAATACTGCTCAACAATAAAAAGGAACAGACTACTACTGGTATTCACTGTAATGTGGATTAATCTCAAAAACATTGAGTGAAAAAAAAATTTAAAAAAATACACTATCTTATTCTATAGCAGATAAAACTAATATGTATTAACAGAAATCAAATCCAAGGTTACCTGATGCTGGGGGATGGGACTAATGGCAAAGGAGCAAGAGGAAACTTTTGGAGTGATTAAAATCCATGTCTTGTCTAGCCAGATGGCTCAGTGGTTGAGCATCCACCTATGAACCAGGAGGTCACAGTTCAATTCCCGGTCAGGGCACATGCCCAGGTTGCAAACTCAATCCCCAGTGTTGGGGCGTGCAGGAGGCAGGTGATCAATGATTCTCTCTCATCATTGATATTTCTATCTCTCGCTCCCTCTTCCTTCCTCTCTGAAATAAAAATATATTTCTAAAAAATAATAATAGATGTCTTGATTATGTTGACAGTTACATATAGGAACAAATGAAGGGGGGAAATGTTTCAACTGGCATGGGTATAAGATTTTGAAAGCTTAAAATTTGGGGAGCATAAAGTATTTTTCACATATCTTCTGAATTTACCCATTACCCAACTGCTTATTTGGGCAAGGCATATTTATGAAGGTAGGTCATGTTAGGTTATTATTCCAGATTAAGAAATTAATTTAAGCCCTGCCAAACTGAAATATTAATGTAAGCACAGATAAACTGGAAAAGGCAATCTGCTTGTTCTGACCATCCAAGTGTCTTAACCACAAGGTGAAAGTAGTGGAGAAAGGGATGCATTTACCCAATATTATATTTCCTAACATTACTTTTGGTGAAATACAGAGTAAGATCCAAATTAAAGGCCTAATGAGAAGTTTCCAAACAAAGAAACAGAATGTAGACTTAAAAATAAAACTGCTGCTCTAACAAGGTTTTGGCACAGATTTTTTTATAGTGTGTGTTCAGTCTTGTGAATGATGCATAGAACATAACATTCTGAAGGACACGTTGCACGCAACAAAAAGAGAATATACTCCTAGCCTAATGTGTCTATCTTTATCACAGCAATCCGCTCACTCTTCTCTAGACAACCTCGCCCATCACACTGTGAGTGTTTTGAGCCAGATGTCTTGTTCATTATTAGATTGCAAATATGTTGAGTGCCAGTGTGGAGTAGACATTCAATATATTTGCTAAATGAGCATTACATGAATGAAATGAAATCAATGAGTGACAGATTCCTCCAGCTCTTAACTTGAAAAGCCTTTGGTATGAGTCTCTATGTAATCTTATCCTAATGAAGACCTGTTTCCAGAAAGTTAGCTTGTTTACCATTCTCCAATTAGGTCAATAAGGTTGATTATGCACATGGTAAGCCAGTTAATTGTGCCAAGTTCCATGGTCAAAGATTGCAACCTCAATTGACCAATTCAACTCAGATGCACATTTAGAACCATTAAATTGCCCTAAGTTATTAAAATAAAAAGGTGCATTTGTTGTGAAAATTCACAACTGAATGTAGATTTTGAGTTCATGAATTGGGTCCAAGACAAGAGAATGTTTAAAACAAGACAACAGACCCAAAATGGAGTCACTTATGTTAAGCTGCATGCCACCAAAACAAGACTTACTTACAGTTTAGGCTCTCCCAGAAATGAAACGTTAAACCAGTCACTTAGGAATCACCTACTCAGCACTAGTTAGTTAATCAGCCTGATAAATCCCTGCCATCCCCTAAAGGGAAGTGATTTTGCATTAACCAAACTGCTTTTTTGCCAGTGTAATTGCCTTGCTCCCACACTCTTCTGCCTATAAAAGTCTTTCATTTTGTACAGCTCCTCGGAGCTAGATTGGATGCTGCATAATTCAAATTAATTTTTGCTCAAACTCTTAAATTGTTTAAGAAAGCTCAGTTTGTCTTTTAACAAGTGCAAGGGCAGGTCCACAAGATTTAAACAATCTGCTGTAGGTCAGTGACCAAGAAAATGTATGATAAAAAAATGCATTTGTTGCCCTAGCCGGCTTGGCTCAGTGGATAGAGCGTCGGCCTATGGACTGAAGGGTCCCAGGTTCGATTCCGACCAAGGGCACATGCCTGGGTTGCGGGCTCCATCCCCAGTGTGGGGTGTGCAGGAGGCAGCCAATCAATGATTCTCTCTCATCATTGATGTTTCTATCTCTCTCCTTCTCCCTTCCTCTCTGAAATCAATAAAGAAATATATTTTTAAAAAATGCATTTGTTTATAAAAACTGTCTTCAATATCTGTTACTTCCTAATTTTACATTGACCTTTTGAATATTCCATCTTCTGAAAATGTAAGAATGCAATAACTTTTGAGTTTAATATGTAAATTTTATGGTAAAAGTTAACTCTGGAAAATAAGTCAGAGGAAGACAAATACTGTATGATCTCACTTATACGTGAAATCTAAAAAAAAAATACAAAAAGAAATATGATTTGTGGTTGTTAGAGGCAGGGAGTGAGTTGTGGTGTGAAGGAATTAGATATAGGTAGTCAAAAGGTACAAACTTCCAGTTAAAGCTAAATAAATCCTGAGGACTTAAAATACAACATGATGACTATACTTTAAAATGCCATATGGTATATTTGAAAGTTGCTAAGATAGTAGGTACTAAAAGTTTTCATCACAAATGTTTTGTAACTACATAAGGTAATAGATGTTAACTAAACTTACTATGTTAATATTTTACAATGTATATATATCAAGTTATGCTATATACCTTAAACATATACATAAATGTTGTATGTCAATTATATTTCAATAAAACTAGGAGGAAAATAAATAAATAAACACTTCCAGTTTGGCTCTGACCCAAATCAAGTAAACCCTTAAAATTAAAAAGAAAAAGTTAATTCACTTTTCAATGTCTCATTTTATAGGATTTTCAAGGAGCAGCTAGCAATTTTCTTCAAGAATATCAATTCTGTCATTTCTTAAGAGCACATTACAAAATAAAAGTGGAAATACTTATTTAAGACTATCAGATACATTGTAAAAGAAAAATAGCAACTATAACCAGATAAAATAGAGAAGTAGATTCCAAGTCAGTTCATCTCAAGGGCTCTGCAATTACTGGGACAATTATCATATATGGAACATGGTTCAAAGATGCCCCCTACTAGCTTGACAATTGTTTTTCAGACCAAGTGCCAATTTACAATGTGTAACAGGACAGCTTCCTTCCTACATGGTACATTTCCATATTTTATTCCTGTGACCAAAGCTGCTTTTAGGATTCCTGTGTTCAATAAGAAGAAAAAACAGAACCAACTCTTTTAAAGCCCCAGATTGAGATATAAAATCACATACAGGTAATGCACAGGCCATACGTGTAAAGTGCAATGAATTTTCACAAACTACCTTGCACCCAGATTTAAAAAAACAAACCAATAATCAGCAACCCAGGAATACCACCTGTGCTCCCTTCTAAGAATTACTCCCAGCAAGGGTAGTCATTATCCTGACTTCTAACACCTAGTTGGTTTTGCCTGTTATGTATTTTATCCAGTGAAAGTCATCCATAGTATAGATTGTTGCCGTAAATTGTTCTCATTGTTCTATAGTATTTCAAGTGTATGAATACAACACAAATTTATCAAGTCTACTATTGATGGTCATTTGGATAGTTTCCGGTTTGGGGCTAAAACAAATAACGATGCTATGAATATTCTCGTGCATATCTTTTGGTGAACATATGGACACACTTCTGTTAGGTATATAGCTAAATATGAAAATGCAGTGTCATAAAAATGCAAATGTTCAACTTTAGTAGACAATTCCAGTTTTCAAAGAAGTTGTACCAATTTAAATTCCCATTGCAGCACATGAGAGTTCCCCGTTATATCACTTACCTCATATATTTAAATGATTAAAGTACATGTGCATCTCCTTTTGTGGTTGATACAAGGAGTAAGGGAATAATAGGAAGATACCATCAGACACAGTCAAAGGATAAAAATTAGTCTAGCCCTGTCCATATAGCCCTGTGGTTGAGTGTCGACCCATGAACCAAGAGGTCACAATTTGATTCCCGATTGAGGCACATGCCCAGGTTGTGGGCTTGATCCCCAGTAGGTAGCATGCAGGAGGCAGCCAACTGCTGATTCTCTGTCATCATTGATGTCTCTTTCTCTCTCTTCCTCCCCCTTCCTCTCTCTGAAATCAATAAAAACATATTTTTTAAAAAATTAGTCTAATTATATGAAAGAAAATAGTCATGTGCACACAGCAGACTACATAGGACAGGAGCACAGTTCAGTTCTAGGTGGTGGGGAGGGAAGGGAGCAAGTAGGTTTCCATGCCCATGAGTCACCAACAAAGACTCCAGTGGCCAATGATACAACTTGGGAGTCTTCCAAGAATTTCATCCACCAGCCCTATCCTCAGGAGAACTCTATACTTTTCTGGGTCACAACTATTCTGGAAGCTCTGGCTATGTATCTGTCTCTTCACCTGGGGCAAGAAACTGGAAATAATATGAATCCCAATACATTCCTGAATGTTTATTATTACTATGAGAATGGGAAAAACCAAGTCAGTTCCTTAGTAAACCATATTCCTAACCAAAATCACACCTAAGATATTTTCTTGTACTTCTCCAACAAACTATAAACTCCTCAAGTATAGCATATGTTATTCATCTTTTAGCCCAAATATTAATGCACTGTAAGGAACACAATTTGTGCTCAAAAAATACTTTTTAAATTGAATAGGGTAAAGCAATTGTTATTCCCACTTTACAGACAAGCATGGTGTCAAGCACATAGTAAGCCCCCGATTATGGTAGCTTCGACAGAATCTTACTCCAAAACAATGCTCTCTCTATTACACTATTCTATATTTCACAACACCGCGCTGGAAATCAATTTACTTTGTATAACCTCAAGGAACAAACGTAAGAAAAGACATGTCACTTCAATATAAAGAAACAGTTCTAATAGTTGGAGATGTCTAAATATAATTTGCTTTAGGAGTTACTACTAATAAAAGTGGCACTTATGAATTATTTACTATGCTTACTCCACGGAAGATATTTATGGAACACAGCACAGTTGTTGAGTGAGTACAGAGGGAAAAACAGAAACACTTCTAGTCTGCGTTTTCGCCCAAATGACAGCAAATATATAATCACAAAAATAAATGTAAAATTGTAACTCTGATAGAGATGCATAATCTCTTATACTAGAGGGATGAGGAGACTTAATCTAAGGACCATCTAAAGTGATACTTCAGTTGCAATCTATTGACCAGTTAAAATTAAGTCAGAGAAAAATAAAGGCCCCTAACCAAGGGGAAGAGTGATGTGTTTGAGCAACTACAAGAAGGCCATCGTGACTGAAACAGAAGCAGGGTAGAGGGACACTACACTGAGCCAGCTCACAAAGGGTCCTGTAGAAATTATTAGGCATTTGGGTCTTTATCCTAGTATAAATTAGTGTAGATTTTCTCACTGTAACATCCTGACTTTCTCTAGCAATTTTTGGTAAGCATCAAGCAAAAACAAGGACACAGAGGTTGGTAAAGTGAGCTGAGGAATTTTAAGGGTCTGGCAAGGACTTCGTTGTAATGGTTAAACCACAGGACCAAGGCCAAACTAAGCCTGAAGGAGCCGTTAATGAGGGGTAGACAAAGACATTGGACTGATACAATGAGCAGAAATAAATCAATCAACAGGAGTAAGCAAAGGCTACTGCAGAAGTAAGGAAACTATTACCATAAAAGAAAATTCCAGACTTTACCCATGTTCAGAGTAAATCTCATCAAGAAGCTCAAAGTGGTTATGAAGGTGACTAGACTTCAGAACATCAAGAAAGTAGTATGAAGCCACCGTTTTAGGAGGATTGACAGCATAGAAGACGGAAGAAGACCAAGGAAAACATGGAGTGGATCGTTTTCAAGCAGATGGTGAAGCCACTAAGTAATGTGATGAGAATATCTTGAAGAACAGGAGATTTGATAAATGACGGAAAGGGAAATGAGAATTATCAAACATCATTTAAGATATTGATCACACAAGGGGGGAAAAAGAAGACATATGTACTACTCTCTGTAATACTTTAAGCAATAAAACAAAATTTAAAAAAAGAAAAAGTAAAAGATATTGATCACACTTTCTCAAATCAAGTGTTAGCCAATCTAGTCACAATGGCAAACAACGCCCACCCCCACCCAGAAGAAGAATTTTTAAATGTTAATTTTAAAATATTGTGATTGTATTATGGGCGGGGGGAGGGGGGGAGGTTCCTGTCCCACCTGTTGCTCGTAGGGGTGGATTTCTTGTGACATCCCGAGAAAAAGAATTTTCTGAGACTCGCATGGGAAAACAAGTGATTTTTATTTGCATGGAATTAAATCTCTGAGTTTCTGTCTCTTCGTACCATTTTGCCTTTAGCAGGGCTAAAATTAGAGCCAGTGTTCAAAGTTTCCATTCCATGTTAGGGCATAGTCCAATCCAGCAGCAGGCCAGTTCAGTGTGTGTTTCCAGCTGTAGTCCATCAGCCCATTGCATGTGGGGCCTGCAGGGCCACATGGCTATGGGGAAAACACAGGCAAATTGCTAAAGAGAAAAACTCAAGAAAGCAGAAGCAAAACCAAAGGAACTAGAGAGTCAAAAGAGAGAGAACTCTTTTGTTTAGGGCAGTGGTTCTCAACCTTGGAGGCACATTAGAATCAACTGGGAATCTGTTTAAAATCCTGATTTCTGGGCCTCATCCTCTGGAAATTCTGTTGTTGTTTTTTTGTTACTAATGTTGTGGCCCCATCCCATAACAAAGAAACAGAATTTCCGGAGGATGAGGCCTAGAAATCAGGATTTTAAACAGATTCCCAGATGATTCTAATGTGCAGCCAAGGTTGAGAACCGCTGGTTTAGGGGACTATGTATTCCCAAATTTTGGCCCGCTTGCAGTGGCTTTGCCCACTCTGGCCAATCCATGGTTCCCCAAGCTAGATTGACAGGCAAGTACCTACTCTACATCATCCCAACTTCACTACACATGTGCCCATCCTCCCCTTTGTTGGATCCCTTCCCCCAGTGTTTTACAGGGAATGGGTGGGTGGGTCCCTAGGGAGTGTGAAGTTGTATCTTCCTGGTGAAGCTGCCCAAATGACATACCTATAATGTCTGGCTTCCCCCTTTGATCCTTTCCTATCTATCTATATAAAACCCTACTATGCAAATCAACCGACCAGCGCTATGTCATGCACTGACCACCAGGGGGCAGACGCTCAATGCAGGAGCTGCCCTCAGGCCATAGGCCCTGACCAGCAGTGGTGGGGAGTGGGGTGGGCAAGCAGGAGGCACCATGCCAGCCAAGGCAGGTATGAGCAGGGACCACCCCAATCGCCCAGCCAGTCACCCCGCAGAGGGAGGTGTCTGGCAGTGGCAGGGGGCATGGCTGGTGAGCCAGCGGCACCAGTCCAGCCAAGGAGGGTGCAAGGAAAGCCCCGATCACCCCACCAATCACCCTATAGATCAGCCCTAATTGCCAGCCAGGCTTAGGGACCCTACTGTGCATGAATTTCGTGCACCGGGCCTCTAGTTATTAATAACTAGCTAATTACAACAGTACCAACTGTAATTTGGGGAGCTTTGTTTTCTTCAGATTCTTATTCAAGGTCATAGAAATACAAAATCAACAAGTTTTTTTATTTCTTTTTGTCGTGGGTAGGATGAAAATATCTAACTTTAAAATTTTATGGAGATTAAAACACACAACCCTCAAGTGATCTAAAGAAACTCCACTAAGTATACTTCATGAAGAACTCTATCGCTTGTGCATTACAGGCCGCGACAACTTTTAGGCCAGAGGAATCTTGATATTTTCTCTACAATATATTGCAACATTACTAAGAATGAGGGCGGAGAAGAAGATGAAAACTCCATTTTAAAATGAGATCATTTTAACACATCAGTTGGATAAGTAAAATTTCAAGAAATTATATTAAAATATGAAATGGTTTTTTAAAGGATTTTTTTAAAATAATCAGATGCATATATGCTTTCTTGACCAGAGAGAAAAGGTAGGTCTATGTAAATCCAAAATGTAAGCCTCTAATGGAAAATAAATATCATAGTCAGGCTGTCCAGTAAATGATCATCTGCCCATGACTTAAACATTGACACATTCCAAAGCACATCTTGGAAACTGTTAAAATGCAGGAGGTGTCTGCTTCCAGCCTGGCACATTTGATCCGTGGCTTCAACTCTAAACATTCCATATTTCCTCTGAGGCCATGACTTATAAATCAGATGAGATTGATCATCTTGCAACAAAATGGATTTTTAAGATGTGATTTTTGAAGAGATTGGAAAGTGTAATACAACAGGTTTTTCAGTCGGCAGTGTTCAGGAATGATTATTTTATTGACAACTCTATTGAGAATGTGATATTCCTCCAGAAAGATGTAGACCTATAACATATCCAGGAGCCATCTCATTAGGTTTTATTCCAGGGACTAAATGGTCAGATACCAATTATGTGCTTCATTCCAAAGGATAAAATAATCATGACTTTAGGGCTCTAGTCATTGCTTTTATTCCTGAGTTAATCATCTTTGAGAAATCCACAAAGGAAAGCCTTAATGATGAATTCCAGTGGAGTTTTAAATATTCCAATATAGCCATATGGTTCATTACAGTATAGATGTGTGGTTCACACTTTTAATATCACAAATGCTAAAGAGAAAAATCCAAATAAATGCATTACAAAATGGTTGTATGTTTGCATTTATAAAAACAATATATTTTTAGCTTTCAGAATACACAAAATAAGGAAGAGTTTTAAAGTCAATAGCCTGCTTAATTAATTCATTTCTGCCTCTGACTATCCAAGCTCTAGATGGCCTTTCACCTCCCCTGTTCCACTGCAGAGCATACCCATCCTCCCCACGCCCCTCACCCCTCAGCTTGCATTTAATGACTAGAATTCATGCAAACTGGCTGCTCTCACAGGATCATAAGGAGATGGTAAAATCCGGAACCAGGTGGATGATGGCCAGTTAATTGGCTATTTCTTCTCCAAACACCAGGGGACAGCTGGTTTGCATTGTTGTTCTAATGAGCTCCGCTGAAACTAAAGGCGGGTACATTAGTTGGAGCTCTTCTGGTGTGATGTACAGTCTTGGAAACCACGCGTATCACTGCCAGAAGCTTTTATGGCGAAAAGAATAAAGTTTCTATACTTTAAAAATATGCCATCTGATATTAGGGGAAGGCAGCAGTGTTTCTTGGTTGCCCCATTTCAGCCCTCGTATTTCTAAATGGTTATTTTTTTTTCTGCTACATATTCCCTAGCCTGGCCATATATATCTAATGTGAGTGCATGTGTCTGTGCACCACCTGTGCAGACTTCGCTGGGTAATCCCCTGAGATTTTTAGGCCTGGTAGCCAGACCCAAAGGCCAAAAGCTATTTTAAAAATAAAAGTAAAACATAACTATAAAATAGCTTTGTATATCATACTCTTTAGAAGGCATTATCAACACCTTTCTTAAACATTTTGGAATAAAAGAAGAGGACTTGGGAATTTCCCATTTCATATGTAAGCTCTAGGAATGTTATAGTAAACTGACAAAAATCCAGAATCATAGGATTCTTTCTCTTCCCAATTATCAAGTCCCTGAGGTCACGCACTGGTGACATAGGTACAGGCCTGCATTGTGAGGCTCCCAAATGTTCCACATTTGGCCCAAACTGCTAAAACCAGCGTAATTGGGTCTCTGTTTTCATTTTAATTTTGCAGAGAGACATGCGATGTCCTTTCTTTTTCAACATAAAGTGTTAAAATGAGTCCAAAATGGTGTCAAAATATAAAAGATTTGATAAAATATTTAATCTTTGAAGGCTTTTCTTTTTCCATCAGGACAGTCGGAAGGCACACAAAGAATGATGAAGACTTAGCCACCATGAAAATACTGATGAAACCAAAAGTTTTCTGGCAATAAATCATACCGGTTCTCTGGCTCTCGTTTTCACAAAGTTTCTCTTTTACTATGAAATTGAAGATCTTTACACTTTCACCTGGAGCATTTAAGACTTCCTGTAAGCTCCCGAGAGCTATGAGGTGTTATTCAGCATTGAAATGTGTCATGCTGCAACCATTCCTTTATAGGAGACTAATCTAAATGATAATGAGCATGAAAAATTGATTACCTCCTAGATTGAACTGGTCTTTGTGTTTTTCATCTGGTGAATCCAATAGAGCTGGAATAGGTCTCAAACATACACATGCCAGCATAGAATAATTAGAGGCAAATCTACCGGATGTTACCTATCTTAGGCAAAAAGCTTCTCAAATAGTGATTCATATCATGATTTCAACAGAAAAAAAAATGTCAAAGTGATTTTTTAACTTCCAATTTAAACTTCTATTTTCAAATCCTCTAATCCAGATAGATTATAGGGTTTCCAGGCACGCCAGCATATGAATTGCAATGACCTAATCCTCTAATAAATAAATAACCTGTCAAAAATATTTTATTAGAAATCAGTTCTTATATGAGTTTATATCTCAGGACTTTCTGGAACTCTGTCTTCATTCTAATTTTCTGTCCTCAGTTTTTTATATTCTCCCCTTTAAGAAATGTATCCCCTCCAAGATTTCAACTTTTTCCTCTCTATGGCATCTCCCAAACTATAGGTCTAACCTTAATCTCTCTACAGATCTGTAGGTCCCAGTGCCTGTAGGAAGTCTCCACCTGTGTGGAATACTACCAGAACAGTCCAATTCAATATCTGCAAAACATCTTCTCCTGATTTCCCCATTTCTGTTAATGGTGCCCATATAACGTGTTTTTCTCTTATCATAACATATTCTTCTATTTGTGATTTTCTGCCTACTTTCAGGACCACCATTAGACTGTGAGACCTCCAAGGTAAGGAATGTTTTACCTATACCCCTGGAACTTACTTTTTCTATATTCTCAAATATAGTTATTTAGTAATGTTGAATAAATGAATGAACTAATACATAGATGAACTGTCCTAAAGCACTTTATTCATGCTACTACTATTGAGCTATCACATTCAAGTTTGAACATGAATATGAAAATTCATATTGATATTAGTATTTTAAAAATGAATCGCAATTGATGAAATAAAAATACAGACTGAATATTTGATAATAGTATTATATAGTGTTAGCCTTTCTAAATTTTACTGTTATATGTTATGTGGCTATGTGTTAGATTGTCCTTGTTCTTAGGAACTATGACCTATAAAGTAAGAGTAAAAATATTAAGAAACCTAGAAGTGACATGGTAGTTGATATTGAAAATAATGGCTTTATTTCAGAAACAAAATTGTTCAATAATGTGTTCAATTCACATTTTGAAGGAGTCAGTCCTATGCTAAACCGGGACAACACTGGAAACTAATTAAGGCTTCTCAGTCCTAAAGGAGCTCTTTATACCTAATCTCATATAACTCCAATATAATAAATACCTGATAATCCAAAACCAAAAATAGTCAGGATTCCAGAGGGTGTTTGAATGATTAAATGCAATAATAGAACAGGAGCCTGCTTAGACCATCTATACATTACATCATACATATTTATTGAATATGTGCCTGATTTGACAGCCAGGACTGTTGTCAAATATATTACGTGTTAAAACCTGTAAGTTGATAAATTCAACCTCAAAAAATTATGATCTGAACCTGAAAACTCCACTGAAGGTAAAAAATCTACAGGCAAAAATAACTTGGTATCTTCAAATAAGTTTCATATATTCTCCCCTCAAATCCTAACCATGCTTTACTTGAGAACTTGGAAGGATCTATATCTGTTTTAGGTGTAAAATAATAGTAATAATAATAATAATAATAATAATAATAATAATAATAATAATAATAATAATAATAATAATAATAATAATAATAATAATATAAATGAAGCCACTTCAAAATGGAGCTTGACCTAACATCCCAGCGGAACTTCCTTGCATGTCTTACTCCTCAGACCCTTAGAATGTTAAAACTGGGTAATGGGATCTTTGGACTGGGCCTAAAGCAACATTGTATAGCAAACAACTCTTTGCAAAGCTAACAGGAAAGAGGACACATGACTACAGAGCTGAAAATTAAAAGCATTCTTTAGAATGAGCATCACTATTTAGCTTATCTGTACTCACAGAAATTCCTTCCTTAGCTTATTAACACGCACAGAAATCCCTTCCTTCTATTCATAGAATTATATTCCCCTTCCCTTTCTCACAAATATACCCTGCCTTCACCTCCTAATCAGAACACTATTAGGGTTTCTGTCTGAATCAGTGCTCCCTGAATAGCTATTCTTTTGGATCTCAAATAACACTTGTTGTCTCTCACATTGGTTAACAAGAGATGAGAGACAGAGAGAAAAAGAGAAAATATTTTAATTCTTACTTTTCATTGATTTTCATGCCCATCTTTCCCTCTAACAGTCTTATCATGATGTAGCTGGCAAAACTGAGAATGGAAAGGTTAAGCGGCTTGAGTCCACATGGTTAGCATCAGAGCAGACTGGAGCCGAGCTAGCAGGCCCCAAACTTCCAGTACTAGTTGTACATTGGCAGGGATGCCAATCCTGGCTGCATGTCTAAATGACCTTAGGAGTTTATTCAAATAAAGATTTCTACATCTCAATCCAGATGATTCCGACTCAGTGGGCCTGGAATGGGGCCTAGAAACTTTCCTCTTACCTGGTGCTCCAGGTAATTCTGATTCAGCCAATCTGCGGGCCAGCATGTGGGAACCACTATTGCCTCTATTAATGCGTGCATTCAATCTCGTGACAAATACAATTCATAATTAATCAATGCTCAGCACAGGGATCAGCATCCTGCCACCCAGGATCCTGCTATCAGCTGGTTCAAGAGATTAGAAGGCTTGAAAGTTAATTTAGCACCAATGAGAGAATTTAGTGTGTGTGTGTGTGTGTGTGTGTGTGTGTGTGTGTGTGTGTCTGCCTGCTCCCTAGGGACAACTCTCAGAGGCTGGGGAAACTGCACGTCTGCCTTGACCCTAAGCCCTCTTCCAGATGGTTCCTAAATGAACTGGAGGAATCAGCAGCAGCTTTTCAAAATCCTACATACTCACCCACGTGGTCAAAGCAAAATGAGTACTTTTAATGAGTCTTAAGAAAAAAAATCTTATTGGGTGCAGGAGACAAATGAAAAATGAACCAACTCTCACCACCACCCCACCACCCCCCACCCCGGCTCCCACTCTCTTGACATGAGCCCTGTAACAGAAATTCTCAGGCAGAGATGTAGCTGATCATGGCTGCAAGGTAGGCATCATGCATTGGTCATGCTAAATCATTAATATGGTCCCTGTTGGGGAGAAAACTGTAGGAAAATACCTCTCTCCCCTCCCCACCCAGCCCAGCCTCATGACAGGAGCCTTAGTCCTTTTATCAACTCTTCCACTGGGCAAACATTACTGTCGGTCACAAACAGCAGGGTCTGCCCTCATTCCAGAGAGGAGACTGCCCTTCCCAGCCTCTTTACAGTAAGGCAGGGTCGGGTGACTGATTCTGACCAATGAACTGTATGTAGAGGCAGCATGTGTCCCTTCTGGGCAAAGGCAGTGAAAAGCTCTTGTACAGCCCTCCAGCTCTGTCTTCCCCTGACACTGGCCTGAGACTCCTGTTCATACACAGAAACACTGGAAAGAAACAGGTGGGATTCCTAAATCACTGCTTGAGATTGAGCTGCCACACAGACCATCAGGGTCTGCACAATACAATGCCTGCTCAAGAATAATTCTCAATTCATGAAGCCATGAGGCTTCATGTTAAAGCACTAGCCTGTTCTGACTCATTTCCTCCTCTATGTTATATACCCAGAAATAGTTGGAAAAAAAATAAGACAAAAAGACTGCTTTAACTTAATCTGTGGGTCAAACAAAACATAGAATGTCAAAGAGACAAAGGTCCCTGTGAAGTCCCAACATTAAGATTCTGGATTCAGGATCTGAAGCAAGAATGACTGTCAAAAGAAATGCATAGTTCACACACCAGCATAGAGGCTCCCGGCTGCTCCAAATCATCCCAGGTCCCCAGATCTTTTCAAAATCCTTAATTTTATAGCAGATACATAATTAATATCAGTTAAGTCTCTCCCTCCTGGTGGTGAACAGAATTCCCACTGCTTCCCTGTGCAAAGGTAAACTGCCAGATCCATGCAACCTTAGAAGTGGCCTTCACGGGAATCAGAAAATAAGCATTAGATATGTTGGTCTCCTTATAAAGCTGTCCCAACAAGGTGACCTTCTGGGCAGCCTGGGGCAGGTGCTGCAACCAGCCCTGTTTAACAGAACCTGAAAAGAATATACATGCCTGCAGTCGCTGTGTAGTCATCTAAGTGAAGGTTCATACAAGCAGGAAAAACATGCGGAGCAGAGCTCTAAGCACCTCAGCATAACTGTGACCTGACGAAAACATCAACAGCAGTGGTCCCACATAGAGGCGGCCCAAGAAGTGAGTAGGAAAGACCTTGGTGAAGGTCGGCTCGCAAGCAGTGGCAAGTCTCAGTGAAAGAAATCACATTGGGTTTTTTGCCACTCACAGACAACATGGATGCCAACCATGACTCTGACATGTTGCTGACCGTTGTTGGGAAACAACCAGGAATTGCTTTGTTCTGCCTTGCAATGTGATCTGCATTGGTAAAACTAATTTCCAAATACTCACTAAAATGCACTACATGGGAAAGAAGGCAGCAACTCAGAATGCAGAGTGGGGTCCCAGGCATCGCCAGGGTGACTCCAGGTCTCAAATCAAACCTAGAGAGTGCATTACCTGGTGGACAGTCCATTCTCAGGTGACAAGGAGTCCAGCCTTCCAAAATCAAGACTTCGGCCCTACAGTCAGGTTCAGCCACAGCCCCTATGCCCAGGAACATCCCTGTAATTTCTTTCTCTTCAAGGAAGCTCAAAGCTTAATGCAATAACTGAAAGCTCAACTACCCCTAAGCAAAGATATAAATACAGGGGGGAACTCAGGGGTTCTCTTTTAAAACTTGAAACCTACTGTCCTATGACCAGATCTTAATGACACTTTATACTACTTTTCATGATTTTAAGAATCATTTTCTGCACCTAATTCTACCCACAGTTAAATACGCACACTAAATCTGCTCTGATTTCTGCTCAGTCATGATGAAATTCAAGTCTCAACCTCATGATGAGGGATCATATATTACTTGAGTCTTCTAACGTCAAAGCCCCTTTGCCAGGCCAACTCTGAAAACATCGTTTTAGTTGAATAATTATTTAAATGTGTGCTCATAGGAAATATTATCAAATTATAGTAAATGAACAAATGCAATTAAATAAAACTATGGCTCCTCATGAGCACATAATGATCTAAGATGTTTGGCCCCAGGAAATGTATATAGAGTGGGCATTAATCTCTGTACACTGACTCGGGTGTGCAAAATAATCAATTTTTTTAGTAGATAAACTTAATGTCTCGGTTGGTCCCAATCCTGCAGCTTGTGAGGGATGCCCCTCTCTCCAGGGTCATGTTGAGGTCATGTCTTTATAAATTATTGCTGTGATACTCACTTTCCCAGATTGCGTGATCTCCTCAGATCTAGGAACTTCTGTGGTTTCTGTACTCTGACAGAAGTAGAGATATGCATTAGGCTTGGAACCCCAAGCCTGAGATTAGGCCCTCTTCTATGCATCATAAAGCCATTCATTTTTTTTAATATGTTTTATTGATTTTTTTTTACAGAGAGTAAGGGATAAGGATAGAGAGCTAGAAACATTGATGAGAGAGAAACATCGATCAGCTGCCTCCTGCACACTCCCCACTGGGGATGTGCCCGCAACCAAGGTACATGCCCTTGACCAGAATTGAACCTGGGACCCTTGAGTTTGCAGGCCGACGCTTTATCCACTGAGCCAAACCGGCTAGGGCAAAGCCATTGTTTTTGAGACTCTGAAGCCTCAATAGTTACCACCATGAGGAGGAACCTGGGTCCTCAGTGCTTCTGGACCCACAGGGCCCAACTGAGAGAATAATGTCTTCAGTTGGGTAGAAGCCCATAGTTCCTCCTGCTTCTTCCATGTCACTCTGGTTCCTCCTAAAAATCTTCTCCTCTCCATTCTATTACCTCTGCAAACCACCTCATCCCTATGGACTTAGGTTTTTAGCAACAAACATGATGATGCATCACAGGCTATTTCTGTGTTCAGTGATCCGACTCAAAGAACAAAATATCTTAACCCTTGGTTTAAAAACATAAAAGCAAATGCTAGTACACGGAACATTCTCTAATCTGTTGTGTTGTGCTTCAATGAATACTAAACTATTTTTAGAATCTATGCACAGAGCACAAAGGAAGAAGGATAAAATACCAGAGGTAAATTAGAAAAATATGAACTTTGAATAACTGCACTGAACAGCCTATGTGATCGTCTTCTCTTCACCAATTAGTGTCACTCAATTAAATCAGATGAATTTTCACTTAATTCACTGGATTCGAGACTCATTAAAATAATTGAACAACTTCCATTGAGGATTTTTTTTCCTTCTACTCATACACACCCCATCAGATTGGCTCATAGACCCACTGAGAGACTGTTGACAGCTCCAAGTAAATTCTATTGAAGTTACTCTCATATTTCTGTTAATTTCATTTTTGTTTTGTTTTTTTGGCTTAAAGATAGTATCTCCAAGTGTTCATAAATATGCATGTAAGAGAACTTTGAAAAATTAGGTTTTGTTTTTTTCTTTTTGCCTTCCAGGAAATTTTGAAGTCATAGATTTCTAGGCTAAGAAGAAATACAAGTAGTTAATTAGCATGTCTAATTTACTAGGACTCAAAGATTTGCATGATCAAACAACAGTGAAATACCCACCACTTACCAGCTATGACATTGGCAATTTTTAAACACTATAGAAGTGTTGGTAAGACTGAGGGAACAAGGAGGGACATTCTTATACACTGTTGGTAGAAGAACAAGCTTTCTAGAGGACAAGCTAGCTGTATTAGATAAGGAAGCACTAGGTGTTGTAACAGATGAGCCCTGAAGTCCCTGGCTTCATGCAATGAGTAGTTCTTACTTGCCTAGAGTCTGAAATGGGTAAACCTGATTGGTGGCAGGGGTCTCTCATCCTCTCACTGATAAAGAAAATGACAGAGTCCAATCTACAGAGCCTCCGCCATCCTCAATGTGGCTTCCTGGGTCATTTGGGCATCAACACTCAGCTAAGAGACAGGAGAAAAAGAAGGCCATAGAGAAAGTGACATATATTACTTCTGCTCAGAATCATGGATAAGAATTAGGCTCATGGGCCCACTGAGATGCAAACCTGCTCCCCAGCAATGATTGGATGAAGGGCATGAGATTGTCTCTGCCAAGTAACTATATCAATAAATAATATATAGAATATATATATGTATATACAGATACATATGTACAATAATTTTAAGTTATACTTTTTAACCAAGTAATTTTACTTTCAAAATTTATCTAAAGTGAATAATTAGATATGTGGGCAAAGATATATTCATTAAAATGTTCACTGAATTTTGTTTATGATGGCAAAAAATTTTAGAAAAACTTAATACTTTTAGGTAGATTGGTTCAATAAATACTGGCACATCTATATAATGAAATATTATTCACAAATCAAAAATGATACTATCAATATTTATTCACTTATTGATATGGAATTTACAAATCAGAATATACAGAACCAGCCCATTTTTGTATTAAAATATCTGGAAAATATACAGATTGGTGTTTCACCATATGGAATCCAGATTCTCTCCTTTTTATTACACCTCCTATAATTCAATTTTATCCATTAATTTAGAAACATTCAAGATTTGAGGGGTTGATGCTGAATACAATATTCTTTATTCTTTCTTTTTTTAAAACCTCACCCGAGGATATTCCTCCTTTGATATCTTACAGAGAAGAAATAGGGGAAGACAGAGAGAAATATCGGACGAGAGAGAAACACATCAATTGGTGGCCTCCCACATGCACCCCTACCAGGGCCCGGGCCAGGAAGGATCCTGCAACCAAGGTACGTGCCTGAAAGGGCGAGACCTCAACTTAGAGGCCCTGATGCCCAGCACTCCCCGCAGTCGGTCCCGGCGTTCCCCACTGTGGGCTCCCGCCAGCCCGTCCCCGCCCTTCTCCCGGCACCAGCGCTGGGTTGGCCCCCCTGGTCTAGTTTCCTGCCCAGGAAGGCTGAGGGCCAAGGAGAGGGGGCAGGCCCGGAGCTCTGGGGGAGCAGGGGCGGTCCGAGCCCCCTCCAGCAGGGGAACAGCGCCCCGGGCTCCTAGGTGCTGGGGAGCGGCCTGCGGCCTTCGGGGAAGGACGCCTATCGAGGAGCGAGGACTGCGCCCTCCATCTTGCCCTGGGTCCTCCATTTTTGGGCAGAGCCATGTGCTTGGCAGGGCTTCTTCCCAGAGGCCCAGGACGCTGCTGGCCACGCCCAGGATTTCTCTGGAGTAACCAATGATAATCAAGGGAAGTGCACGCCATCACTATGACCACATCCTGGGAATCTTGAAATCTGGGCACAACATTTCTCTGCCACCTGCTGCTGTGCCAGTAAGGGGGGCAGGGGAGCCAGACCTAGGTTTGAAATAAATGAGTCTTTGCTTTTGTTTCGGACTCACTGGCTCCCTGGTGGGCCCTTGGGAATCTTGAAATCTGGGCACAACAGTGCCCTTGACCAGACTCGAACCTGGGACCCTTCAGTCTGTAGGCCGATGCTCTATCCACTGAGCCAAACTAGCTAGGGCTGGATAAAATATTTGTAAGAGTTCTATTGACAAACTAGAAAGCTGATTTATTCTTTTGTAGTGAAAGTATACCATGTAAATTTGCTACTAGGAATGCCTCTTCCTTTTCTCTAAGAAACTGTTGTTGAGAAACTGGGAAATCAAGATTTTTGTCAGAAGTTGCTTCATGAGCTCTCTTCTCAAAAGAGAGAATTTGATGCTCTAGAGCAGTGATGGCGAACCTATGACACGCGTGTCAGAGATGACACGCAAACTCATTTTTTTGGTTGATTTTTCTTTGGTAAATGGCATTTAAATATATAAAATAAATATCAAACATATAAATCTTTGTTTTACTATGGTTGCAAATATCAAAAAATTTCTATATGTGTGACACGGCACCAGAGTTAAATTAGGGTTTTTCAAAATGCTGACACGCCGAGCTCAAAAGATTCACCATCACTGCCCTAGAGACTTTTTTCCAGACTGTTGAATCCTCCACCAATATTTAAAGCACTCCCATTCTCTGATACACACTATGTTAGAGCCTGAGGATACAAAGGTGAACAACACAGAATCTGCCATTTCAGAACTCAAAGAGGAGCAAGGGAGACACCAGTATACACAGCAACTGTGATGTGTGAGCACAGCTCAGTGAGGGATGCCCACAAAGGGCTATGAGAAGCATCCAGCCCTTTTACAGGCATCAAGAAGAACTTCAAGGATACTATTTAGAAGAGGTTGACCAGCAAAACATTTGAGGAGAGACCCAAATGAATGTGAAGATCTATAGAAAGAGAATTCAGGGGGAGGGGGAGGAGAAGAAAGACTCTAAGATAAGAGTTAAATAAAATAAAACTTAAAAAAAGAGAAAGTCTTCCACGAACAAGCAAAGTGAGGAAGGACCTTCTGGGAAAAAGAACAAGAATATGCAAAGATACTGAAAAATCAAAGCTTGTGAACATTGAAGAAATGCAAACAAGTTTCCCAAAGTGAAATGATATAATCCTACAGAATACTGATCGTGATGCTTGGGGCAGAGTAGGCATTCAAACGTCAATTTTCTTCCTCTTTTCCTTCCCAAACTCACAGTAACTGAAGCAGAATCAGGGGAAGATTTAAGTTTTGTGAAGTGTCTGTATTTTGAGGGCTCTTTCCAATAAGAAGAATATAAAATTAGGCCGTGGTCGGCAAACTGCGGCTCGCGTGCCACATGCAGCTCTTTGGCCCCTTGAGTGTGGCTCTTCCTAAGCTTTAGGAGTACCCTAATTAAGTTAATAACAATGTACCTACCTATATAGTTTAAGTTTAAAACATTTGGCTCTCAAAAGAAATTTCAATCATTGTACTGTTGATATTTGGCTCTGTTGACTAATGAGTTTGCCGACCACTGGTAGGGTCTTAGAAGGGGCCCAGGCAAGTAAGGGGCCCTGAGGCTTATGCTTCACTAGCTTCAGTCAGTATACCTCTGGCAGAATACAGGGGTGAGGGTGGGAATCAGGGAGAAGTAGGTATAAAAGGAGATGGGCACTGTTGTGAACACTGTAATGCACTCTCCAGATCCCTCTCCAGGAACTTACTCCCCAGCTGCTAGGAGTACTCAAGGAGAGTGCCCTCAGCTGCCAGCCCCTACAGGGACTGCTCCACTGAAGAAAGCCCCTCATCCAAGGCACACACCTCTTTCCTGTGGCATCCTATGGAGTGGAAAGACCCACTCCTGCAGATATTGATCTCAAGGGTACTTCCTAATGAACCCCTGAACGTTCACCTTATCTCACAGTCTGCTTCCCAGGGAACTCAACCTACGATACACACCAAAAATATTGGTGTCTGCCAGGTAAGTTCTCTGCTTTTGAGTGATACTTAATAAACACCAATACATTCACCATCCATCATGCCTGCATCATTGTCTACTAATAGACAAGCAAAAATGAAACTGAGTGGATCATAGTTTCTTTTTATTAAATATAAATATTGATGAGACACTACTTACTGTAGTGTAAGAGGTCAGAATCCCACCTTCCAATGTGGCCCCAGTTGTCTACATTTTGATTAAACTTTTTCTTCAAAGATGACTCACTACCAACCTCAGATAAAATCTCTGATTCACTCTTGTTTTGAAACTAAGTAACTGCCCAAAAGATTTATTACACTTCTACTGGGCTAGCCCTTCCTATTACCGGGCTATTCTCTGATTTCAGCAGCAATACTTGGGGACAAGATCATCCCTTGTGATTTCTTGAAGTTCTTTAAGATCTCCTGTTTTGGCTGTCCTAGGAAAATAGAGAGCAAAGAACTCTCTTCCACCTCCTCAGTTCATATTTTTCTTTCCAGGTACTCTCATTACCTAAGTTGGTCAGCAGCTAACATAAGTGCTCCCAACCCTTTAATTTCTAAGGAAGGACAAGATAACTCTCTTCTTTAACATTTCTCTTCCTGTTCCCCTGACAAGGCACTGAGATGAAAAATATTGCTGTCTTTCCAATCCCAGAATTACATGCATTTATATAAATAGATTGATTTCAGGTGGAAAAATGGTAATTCAACTAGATATGAAACTACAAATCCATACAAAATAACAGAAAGTTCCAAATACAACCCAACCTTCTCCATACCAACTTCTCCCTATAACTAGAGGGGAAGATAAAATGATGGTTCTATGTACCATACTACTTATGTCATCCAGGACCTACAAATGTCCTAATGTTGAAAACCCTTTGTTAAGAAATATTCCTGGAGAAACCAAGATGGCGGCATAGGTTAACGCCAGAGATTGCTGCCTCAAACAACCAATTCAAATTACACCTAAAAGACGGAACAGACATCATCCAGAACCACAGGAGGGCTGGCTGAGTGGAAATTCTACAACTAGGAGTAAAGAGGATATCATACCCAGACTCAGAGGAGGCGCAGTGCTGAAGTGAAATTCTCAGGTGCGTGTGCGCGCAGCGGGCTGGTGGCGCGGAGGGCGC
>NW_006289416.1:4088443-4105812 GCF_000327345.1 Myotis davidii
GAACTGGAGAGCAGATAAATACCACATGAACTCACTCATTTGTGGAATATAAGGAACAACATAAACTGATGAACAAGGACTGATCCAGAGACGGAGAGGCATTGATTGGACTGTCAGGCTTTGGAGGGAGGGTAGGGGAGGGTGGGGGTAAGGGGGAAAGAGCAACCAAAGGACATACATGCAGGCATAGAGGCCTAACCAATGGACAGGGACAACGGGGTGGGGGGGTGAGGGCATGAGTGGGGGGGGGGGGATGTGACAGGGACACATATGTAATATCTTAATCAATAAAAAACATAAAAAAAAGATCATAGCTATGATGGAATGAAAAAAAAAAGAAAGAAATATTCCTGTTATTTTAGTATAATAAAAATAATAGTAATAGATGCCTTCTCTGTTTCCCAAGATCTTACCCTTCCATACTAAAGAGTTGACTAGGTTAAAAACAACTTATGATCATAATGTAAAATAACCATAACAGAAGAGTACAGGGTTGTAGGCCCAGATCTACTGCTGAAGATGAACCATTTTCATCTTCTGAAGTCTCCTTTTCATCATCTGTTTAAAAAATGGGGGAGGGAGAGGGAGGGCTAGCTGGTCAAAAATATCTATTATATAAAAAGCCTGTGGTCGTCACACCATCACGCCATAAAGACTGATCAGCAGGAGTCTGCGTGCATGGGGTGGGCGGGGACTTGACTCTGGAGGACTTGACCAGAGGCACGGGTCGGTTTCTGGGTCCCACTGAGGCAGCGGGCGGGTTTCTGGGTCCCGCCTCCTGCAGCAGTGGCAGCCGCCACGGGACTCTTTCTGGGTCCCGCTGAGCCGAGGGACTCTGGGTCCCCGGTCTCACGCGATTTCGCACACTGGGCCCCTAGTTTTATAATATAAGCACATGTCACTTTACAGTGGAAATAATAAAATTATTTTGGTATTTGAAAGATAAACTTTAAAGGTAATTTCTAAGTTTGCATCCAATGCCAAAATTTCATTAATCTCCAAGTTATCATGTTGAGCTAAGTTGCATAAGTTAATTTATCAACCCCAGATCATATTTCATCCAAAATATGACTTCAATAACAATCTATAAACAACTTCCAAATTTACATCCCCAGCCATATCACTCCTCTGAGCTCCAGGCTCGTATACAACTGTCTATTCTATATATCCATTTGGGTATCTCAAAGTCACCTCAAATGCAAAGCAAGAATCATGACTTTTGCCCTAAAGTCTAATTCTCTTCCAATGATCTTTATCACAGTAGAGGCCTGGTACATGAAATTCGTGCACGGGGGGAGGGGTCCCTCAGCCTGGCTTATGCCCTCTCACAGTCCAGGAGCCTGCAGGGAGTGGGCCTAAGCCATCAGCCAGGTATCTTTAGCACTGCCACGAAGGCAGGAGAGGCTCCCACCACTGCAGCTGCACTCGCCAGCTATGAACCTGGCTTCTGGCTTCTGGCTGAGTGGTACTCCCCCTGTGGGAGCACACTGACCACCAGGGGGCAGCTCCTGCATTGAGTGGGATCAGGCCAAAACTGGCTCTCCAACATCCCCCAAGGGATCCCAGATTGTGAGAGAGCACAGGCCAAGGAACCCCCCAAAGTGCACAATCAAGGCCGGAGAAGGACGCGGAGGTTGGCCAGCCAGTGCGGCGGGGGGGGGGGGCCTCAGGAGGGCTCCAGGGCGTGTCCAGCCCATCTCACTCAGTCCCAATGGGCTGGACCCCAGCAGCAAGCTAACCTACCATTTGAAGTGTCTGCCCCCTAGTGGTCAGCGCACATCATAGCAAGCAGTTGAGTGGCCTTAGCATATCATTAGCATATTATGCTTTGATTGGTTGAATGGACGACCAGACACTTAGCATATTAGGCGTTTATTATATAGGATAAGCACTGTCACCTAATAAGTACAACAAACCAGGTAACTGGAGTAAGGCTCGACACCTCTGTCTGTTTCACCTCCCATTTCCAATATATCATCAAGTCCTATCAATTTATCACTAAATAACTATCCACTGGTCTCCAACTCCATTTCTACCACCTAATCCAAGCTATGAAGACTTCTCACCTGCTCCAAGCAATAGTCTCCTCACTAGCCTCCCAACATTTTCTCTTCCCCACACCCATTATCCACACTACAATACTGATTTCAAAGGCAAATATAATTATGCAGTTTCCCTATTTGAAACCCTCAAATTATTTTCCTATTCTCTTAAAATAATTACAAAATCCTTAATCCTTACTACAAAGCCCTAGATCAGTGGTCGGCAAACTCATTAGTCAACAGAGCCAAATATCAACAGTACAACGATTGAAATTTCTTTTGAGAGCCAAATTTTTTAAACTTAAACTATATAGGTAGGTACATTGTTATCAACTTAATTAGGGTACTCCTAAGGCTTAGGAAGAGCCACACTCAAGGGGCCAAAGAGCCGCATGTGGCTCGCGAGCCGCAATTTGCCGACCACGGCCCTAGATGAGCAAGGCTCCTGCCTAACTCACCAGCCTCATAGTGCAGCCCTCTACTCTGCTCTTGGAGCCCAGAGACACTGGCCTGAGTTCCTCAAATGCACATGCACCCTCCCCCCTCAGGACCTTTGTACATATCGTTCCAAAGCTGCATAAATCTGTTATAGAATGTTTGTGTATCCCTCAAAAAAGTCTTACATTGAAATTCGAACCCCAAATGTGATGGTAGTAGGATGAGAGTGTGATCTCCCTCTCTTTCTCTCTCTCTGTGTGTGTGTGTGTGCGTGTGTGTGTGTGTGTGTGTGTGTTTCTCTGCTCTCTATTGTGTGGGAACACAGCAAGAAGACAGATATCTACCAACCTGGAAAGTAGACCCCAACCAAACTCAAATCTGCCACCACTTTCATCTTAGACTTCCCAGCTCTAGAAATGTGAGAAATAACTTGTTTGAGCCACCCAGTCAGTAGTATTTATTATAGGAGCCCCAGTTGACTAAGACACACTCCATTTTCTTTGTCTATTTAACTCCTTTCTTTTCCCACAGATCTTAGCTCCAAAACCACTTTCTAAAGGAACCCTTCTCTGACTCATAGACTAAATCAAGTCTGTCTATTATAAGTTTTCCAGTACTTCATATACTTTCTTTATACGTAGCATGTATTATTTTTAATAACAAATATAGATATTTATTTATTTAATATCTGTCTTTTCTATCAGATAAGTTTTATAGGGCAAAGATTTCTGTTTGTTCATCATTTTACCCCTAACACTTCACTCAGTGCTTAACAAATAATAGGTACCCAATAAATATTTATTTAATGGATGAATGAATGAATGAAGCAGGAAAAAGTAATTAAACATTTTTTCTCATTGCTTTTGCACAAATACTTAGATTTTTTTCCTCTTAACTTTATTGCACTTTGACTGTGAAGGTATAATTCGGGACTGCTGATCAAATTTCATCAATTGTATGTGAGAAAAGGTACCTACTCATCAAATTAAATTGTTAAGAATAATCACTTGTTATTTCCTGAACAGCTACAAAATGTCAAGTAAAATTGATAGTCTTTATAGTCCTTCTGGGAAAATTATTAGTAGGTAAAGAAAAATAGAAGCTAAGAAATGTTTGGAATACTTTACAGGAATAAGATATCGGCCCTGACTATTATACAGTGGAAAAGTTTTAAATTACTATCAACTTTACTTCTTCATAACTATTCTAGTCAAGTGTCGCACAAACTTCAATCTTAGACACTTAATGAGGTCCCAAAACACTCTCTAACCTAGAGAATGCTGGAAAGGGGATGAGAAATGTTTACAGTGGTAGGTAGGTAGACAAGTACACCAGTCTAATGAAAACCAGAAAAATACACAAATAGTGTTAGGGGAGTAGGAGTGAATATTTTCTGATTCAGTCTCTGACCAGTTCCTTCCTGTCTCTACCCCCTTGAGAGTGAGTTTTGTAATGTAATCCCCAATTACAAAGATATGTAGGACATTCACTCAGTTCTTCGGATCTTAGGTCCAGGGCACTCATCCTATTTAACTCACCCCTCACTGCAGTACTTTGGTCAGCTCTGACTCTAGGGCAATGGTCGGCAAACTCATTAGTCAACAGAGCCAAATATCAACAGTACAATGATTGAAATTTCTTTTGAGAGCCAAAATTTTTAAACTTAAACTATATAGGTAAGTACATTGTTATTAACTTAATTAGGGTACTCCTAAGGCTTAGGAAGAGCCACACTCAAGGGGCCAAAGAGCTGCATGTGGCTCGCGAGCCGCAGTTTGCCGACCACGGCTCTACGGAATGAATGTAACACCAAGATTGTAAGTCAGTTCTTTCATCACCATCAAATTCAATTTAGAAAAACCCCAAGTGTTACCTCTTCCAGTGAACATGCTCCAGACGATGTTTTAGACTCATGTCCAATTTGCATAATAGGTCTAACTGAATCCATAAACGCATGGATTCCCCCACCCTCCAACACTTCCCTATATTTGAGCTAAAGGAGAAAAATAGAAACAGGGCCAGGCAGGAATCAATCACTGAAGCTCATATAGGCTCTTCACATAACCCAGGATAGCAGTTACTGTCATCTCATGGACTTGAATAAAGCCCCCTTCTTAAGCTAAAGCATCCATTGGTCCTGGACTGAAGAGAAATTTACAAAAGGGTCCTTCAAAAAAGAAGCCTCAGAGGCATGCAAACAGGTATGTGAAAACAAGACCAGCCACCTGTGCTGTTTAAAATCTCTTCTCCCATCAACCGTTGGGGCCTCAAGATAAATAGTTCCCATAAGCTCCCAATGCAGAGCATGAGGCTCACAGGGAGCATACTTTCGATATAATTAAGGAAAAGAAAGATCTCTTGCTTATTAAAGCCATCCATGGCTGCCTTCACATACTTAGCTATATGTGCACACAGACGCTCAGAAACACACACAATTTTCGCTATTGTAGCACATTTTTTATATCTCTATTGTATCACTGAACATAATATCACAATTTTTTTTTAATATTTGTTTACCCCACTGCTGGGAGATCTGGTGGGGCCTCAATCCACATTATTTCACTTTATAGCACAGTAAATGTTCAGTGTTTGTTGAATGAAGCAGGAAAAAGTAATTAAACATTTTACTTAGATAGAAGGCAGGATTCTGTCAGGATTAATCAATTAAAGCTTTACCTTTTAATAACTAAGATTGGTTAGCCAATATACTTTTTTATTTTTAATGTTTTCCTGTTTACAAGGTAACCATTTTTAATTATGCAATATTAAATATACACAAAACCATATAAAGACTGGCACAATAAACATTAGAGTGCCTCCTTTTTAAGAAACAAAACATTATTAGTACAGCTGGAAAGTTCCTTGTACCCTCCTTCCTTAGCCCCACCCACAGGTAAGACTATCAAAATCTGTAAAGGAGTCATCTCAAGGGGAAACGTCAGGTGCTTTAAAATAAAAGTAAGCCTGACAGTGTCACTTCTTTAACTGAACACGAACAGAGATTTGCCTCACACAAAAATTTAAGATATGATTGCATTTATTTTACTTAAAATTGCATAAATAAAAACAGACAATAATGATTTGAAATAAAAACCAAGAGTAATATTTCTAGCCAGTCTATGCAGTCCTCATCTTAAGGGGAGAGAATTTTTTTTTCTTTTTTTTTAACTCTATCTCTATGGGGGGAAAAAATGGGTGTTAGTTAAGCCTCCTGTGGTAATCATTTCACAATATATATAAGTCAAACTGTCGTGCTGTATGCCTTAAACTTATACAGTGGTGTATGGCAATTATTTCCCAATAAAAATGAAAAACATACTGTCAGTGTTCTCTGCTTGCCTTCAGAGAACCCAATATTCTTAACCTCTCCTAATTCGGCCCATGCCCAATCTTTTGATCCTAATCTCATCTCATTACTTTTCCACAAGTACCCCATGTTTTTACCAAACTATTTGTAGGCTCTTTAAAACATGCCAAACTATTTCAAGCTTCTATGTCTTTTTGCCTTCTAATTCCACTTCCCTGGGGGGAAAACAACATCCCCTTCAAAATTTCTCAAGTCTCCTCTATCCTTAAAGTTCCTAAAGCCCTCCTTTCCCAAACAGGAGAAAGAAAAAAAAAAAAACACAGAAGTGTTCAATACCCTGAGTCAAGCAAAACAGCACAGGCAAGGGCTGCAGGAGAAAGGGCCACTCAGGGGGCTGGGTTTAGAGAAAATATGGCAATGAGACTTCACTCTCATGGAAACAGACAGAAAGGCAGAATTAGGTAAAACTCCACAGGATGGAAATGGGAGGAGCCAGCAGATAACCAATATCTGAAATGAAAAGTAGGAATAGAGTCTGAATTAAGTAGCTGAGCCAACCTGGGGGGTGACTTTTGAAATTACATATTGCTATCTGCTCTGTCTGAGGAAGAGACCACATTTTATTTATCTGAAACCTGTACTTCCCCCAAGCCACAGGAGTATAGAGGTCACAACTAGTATTTCTGAGACCTCGGGAAGATGGTGGCGTCGGTAAATGCCTATACTCGCTGCCTCCCACAACCACATCAAAATTACAACTAAAGGCAGTGCCCTCGGTGGTCCCGGATCTGTCTCTCGTTTGAACAGTTTTTGGACGGAACAGACTCAGGGACTCCCCTTCTTCCAGCCTCCGGCCTCTCTCCTGTGTCTCATCCAGTCACCACCTTCAGAACCACCTCCGGGACCAGCCAACACACCAGTGTGGGGGGTTTTCTACCTTATTGCTTAGCAACCATGAGCTCCCAAATTCGTCAGCATTATTCCACCACGGTGGAGGCTGAGGTCAATCGCCTGGCAGCCTGCATCTGTGTGCCTCCTGCACCTACCTCTCTCTGGGCTTCTATTTCCACCGCAACGATGTGGCTCTCGGGGGCGGCTACCTCTTCTGTGAGATGGCGGAGAAGCCGAGGGCGCTGAGCGTCTCTTAAAGTTGCAAAACCAGCGCAGTGGCCGCATTCTTTTTAAGACGCGCTAAAGCCTCCCCAAGGTGAGTGGGCAAAACTCAGGATGCCATGGAAGCCGCCCTGCCCTTGGAGAGGAATCTGAACCAGGCTCTTTGGAGCTGCAGGCCCTGAGTTCTACCCGCGCAGCCCCTCATTCTGTGACTTCCTACAGAACCACTTCCGGGGTGAGGAGGTGAAACTCATCAAGAAGATGGGCGACCACCTGACTAACATCCGCAGGCTGGCCGGCCCCAGGCTGGGCTGCGTGAGCGTCTCTTCAAAAGGTTCACCCTCAAGCACAACTAGGAACCTTTGAGAGGCCCCTCAGCCTCCCTCTGGTGCTGGCTTTTACCTGAGCCTCTTCCCAAAACTACTAGCCATCCTTTTAACCACCCTGAAGCCCTCTCGCATTCATTGGGCGAAATGAAACAATAAAGCTTTTTGCAGAAAAAAAAAATACAACTACACTACAGAACAAACATCATCCAGAACCACTGAAAAGGTGGCCGAATGGAAGTCCTACAACCAGAGAAGAAGAAAGCACACTGAGACTGGTAGAAGATGCAGAGGCGCAGAATGGGCTGGGTTGGCACCCACGTGGGCAGTTTTTTTAATTGGGAGGGAGATCATCTCTGCAGAGGCCAACGATGTGGCTCTTGGGGGCGGCTACCTCTTCTGTGAGATGGCGGAGAAGCCGAGGGCGCTGAGCGTCTCTTAAAGTTGCAAAACCAGCGCAGTGGCCGCATTCTTTTTAAGACGCGCTAAAGCCTCCCCAAGGTGAGTGGGCAAAACTCAGGATGCCATGGAAGCCGCCCTGCCCTTGGAGAGGAATCTGAACCAGGCTCTTTGGAGCTGCAGGCCCTGAGTTCTACCCGCGCAGCCCCTCATTCTGTGACTTCCTCAGGAATGAAACAATAAAGCTTTTTTGCAGGAAAAAAAATACAACTACACTACAGAACAAACATCATCCAGAACCACTGAAAAGGTGGCCGAATGGAAGTCCTACAACCAGAGAAGAAGAAAGCACACTGAGACTGGTAGAAGATGCAGAGGCGCAGAATGGGCTGGGTTGGCACCCACGTGGGCAGTTTTTTTAATTGGGAGGGAGATCATCTCTGCAGAGGCCACCCAGAGGAGCGAGAGGTCCCAGACCCACACCAGACCCCCAGCCCAGGGTCCGAGAGCTGGAAAAGAAGTCCCTATGGGCAGAAAGAACTACAGGCTGTGAAAACCAGTGTGGATTGGGGCTCAGTGACACAGAGGCCACTGAAGACCCAGCTGTTCCTCTTAAAAGGCCATCACCATGAACTGAACTTACAAGGGCCTGCTTCCTCTGACCTCCAGCACCAGGGCGAGGCTCTGGGGAACACAGACATATATGAGGAGGAACTGGATGGTCTGGCATTGGGGCAGGAACTCTGGGGTGGCTTTCTCCCAGATGGAGGTGCTCACAGGGATCATTGTTCCTATACTGGGACCTCCCCAGAGTGCTGTAGGGCTAACAGCCCATTTCTGTTTGCTCCACCCTGGTGATTCCCTGAGACCCCACCTCATCTAATTTACAACCCCACCCAAGCTGTGTGCAGCAACTTTTGCATATGAATGGCCTGTCCTTACTCAGGGTAAAAGCTCTCAAAACAAGCTGCAGCTGGGTCAGGGAGCCCCAAGCCTATCAGTAAAAGGCCCAAGACCCTGCACCAGCACCAGCACCAGCCCCAGCCTGCCTTGCTTCCTAGCTGGGTCTCCTCTGGGCACTTCCAAACCCAATACAAAGAGAAGGAATCTGCAGATCTCTCTGTAGCTCCTGCTGGGTGGCCCCAGGCAATGGCTGACTTTTCATCTCCCTGGAGACACAAGAGCTAGTGCACCCAGTGGTCAGTGTCAGACCATACCAGATTACAACTCTACTAGGTGTATCGGTTAATAATGAGGATTTTTTAATCAAAGAAAACATGATAATTTCAAGAGAAACATCAAAAGTGCATTATTCAAAGTAATGTCCATCACTGAAGTGCTGCTCAAAAAGTGCATGTGCCATCGATCAGAACGAGTGGTAATCTGAAGGAGCAAGGTCTGGTGAATACGGTGGGTGGGTTAATACTTCCCAGGCAAGATCTTTTAATGTGTCTTTACTTGGTTTTGAAGTGTGTGATGGTGCGTTATCATAAAGCAAAATTACATTGCCGTGTCTTCTGGCACATTCTGGTCCTTTCATGATCAAAGTGTGGTTCAAATTGATTATTGGTTGGTGGTAGCGATCAGTATTAATGGTTTCACCTGGTTTTAGAAGCTCATAATACACCACAGCTTCCTGATCCCACCCAAAGCAGAGCATTGTCTTTTTTCTGAAGCGATTTGGCCTTGTAGTCAATGTTGATGGTTGACCTGGATCAACCCATGATTTTGTGCATTTAGGATTCTCAGGATAAATCCACTTTTCATTGCCAGTCACAATTCGATGCAAAAAAGACTTTCTTTCATGCCACTTAAGCAACATTTTACTGATGACTTTTCGGTTTTCCATTCTTCTTCCATTCAGTTGATATGGCACCCATTTTACTTCCTTTAAAATCTTTCCCATTGCTTGTAAACAATCAGAAATTGTTTGCTGAGCAACGTCTAATCTTTCTGCAAGTTGTTTTTGAGTTTGACATGCATCTTCATCCCATAATGCTTATAATTGGTGATCGTCAAACTTTTTCAGTTGACCTGGACGTTATTTGTCTTTCACATCGAAATCATCACTTTTAAAGTGTTAAAACCAGCATTCACAAGTATCTTGAGATGGAGCATGTTCACCATAAGCTTCCCAAAGTATTCAGTGGCATTTTTCTTCAAAATAAAGTAATGAATTAAAACTTCCCATAAATGCTCTTTAAACAGAGATTAAACAAAGATCTTATATGCATATGGGCATTACCTATGGACACAGACAATAGGGTGGTGAAGGCCTGGGGTGGGGCAGGAACAGGGTGGAGGGGGACAATGGGAGGAAAAAGAGGGGCATCTGTAATAATCTCAACAATTAAGATTAAAATAAAATAAAAAAACTAGTATTTCTTTGGCTCTTGCCCCTACATACTCTTTGGGGATCCTCCAATCCCTTTAAATTCCTTCTAACTCAGGAACCCCCTAGGTCACTCAGATAGTCCTGGCTGTCACCATATATTCTCCATCATTTTCCTTCTCTTTTGAACCTGCCTAGATCAAGAAGTGGTACTTTGTGTGGCTATTGCATCCCTTCCATGAAAGCTGTTGACAGCACCAGCAGTGTTCAGTGTTCAGTGTTCACACAGATTACCTCTAGAAGCCACCAGAGATGACAACACCAATGTTCTTGCCCATGTGTCAATCCAGTTATCGCTTCCTGCTGGCCCAGCCCTCTGCTCAAGCCTCAGCATTTGCTTTGGGCTTTGTCCAGTCATCTCCAAAAATGAAAAGAACTGAATTATTCATTGTCATTTGCTTTACAGTATTTCTGGGGTTCATCACTGAAATGTTGGTAAAAATTATTCTAAGTCTTAATTGTGACTACCTACCCTCTGTGTGAGAGCTCAAACCTACGGAGAGTTAGAGGCCAAATAAGTCTCAGACATCGCTTTTCCTCAGATTAGCCTTTCTCACCTGAAGCTTCATGGGCCTTGATAATGTGTCTTTAGGATAAATTCCTCAGGTAAACATATACCTGAGTACTCCACTGTTCAGAATGAAGTTTCTTCCATGCTTCTTTGTGTCCCTATTATTTAGTACATGCCTAGTACATAACTGTGTGCTCAATAAATGTTTACTAAATGAATGAATAAGAATTTTTTTCAAAATGAAAAATTAAGATGGTTGCATTTGAGATTATTCCAACTCTTACAAATTCCATAACAAGTGAGGTAACCCCCAGTGCGCTATGCAAAGCAGGCACTCGATTATAAATAAATAAATTCATACAGCATTAATTAAGCATATCTTTGCACATGATGCTATGCTAATCCAGCAAATGCCAACATTTTCATTGAAAGCTTACTGTGGATAAAAGCCAATCTGTCCCTGATAGAGAAATGAACTTCACATATTCTATGTTGGCTTTCATCAGCTGTTAGAGAAGTTATTTAGAAGAAAACCAATAATGGCTGATTGGGCAACCTGCTCAGGCACCATGAATTATATCTTATGGGGTTGAATCGTACCCTTCCAAAAAAGCTATGTTGGAATCTTAAACCCAGTATGTCAGAATGTGACTTTATTTGGAGACAGGTCTTTACAGAAGTAATCAAGTTAAGATGAGGTCACAAAGGTGGGCCTCTAATACAATATGACTGGTATCTTTATAAAAAGGGGAAATTTGTGCACAGACACATACTGCCCCCAGGGAGAGTGCCATGTGGATATAAAGGCAGAGTGATGCAGCAGAAGTCAACAAACACCGAAGATTGCCAATAAAGCACCAGAAGCCAGGAGAGGGGTATAAACAGATTCTCCACCACAGCCCTCAGAGGGAACCAACCATGATGATACCTTCATTTCAGACTTCTGCTCTCCAGAACTGGGGGCAATCAATTTCTAAGGTATCCAGTTGTCTAAGGTATCCTGTTGTCCAAGGCATCAGTTGGCTGAGCAATACACCCTGCCAGCTACCAGCAGTGGCAGCAGCACTCTCCACCTTGCTACACTTGTCATTTTTTGCTCCTGACTTCTTACCAGGGGCTAAGTTTAAAGCCCACATTGAAAGTCCAGCCAATCACTAGAGATTACACATGCTCACAAGTGTCCAAGGCCATTTCCCTCTGTGAGTGGAGTCCATGTCCTCTAATCACCTGCAGCAATTGAAAGGGGTGAAAATGTCACAATCCCTCCCACCCTAAGCTGTTCTATTTTATTACATATCATTCATTTTTAGCACACAAAAAAATGTGTCCTTAAAATGGCAATTTCAAGAAGTTAAGCGTGATTTTGGATGTGAGTCCCAAGGACTCAATAAACAAATATGAACAGCTGCTTCAAAGTGTGGAAGAAATGCAACAACAGAAGAAGAGGGAATAATATTACCAGACTGACATTTCATACCTAAGGCCCTCTCTGAGCTCCCAGGCAGCAGTACACCTGCTACAGGAACAGCATTTCGACATGATTCAATATACTCAGTAATGAGTTCAAAAGTGCATCAGGCACATAACTTCATTCGAAGGTCTGTAAATTACAGTGATCTTCTAATGAGGGATAATAAGTCACATTTCCCAGCCTGCACTTAGGAAGCCCAAGCGGAACAAACTCTGTGGCTCAGGGAAAGGGGCCTGTCCGTTCTCTCCTGGCATGCTAAAACCTCTGAGGAGGTCAGTTGTCCAGAGAATGGCACCCCTAGCCCAGCTACTGCCAAGCTCCTGGTTTGCTGCAGAGCCAGGCATCGGTGGGTCTACAAAGCCGGGAGTACTCCAGCCTGCACTGCCCTCCCTAAGCCTAAAGTCAGCCTCATGGTTTGTTAAAAGCAGAGATGGATGAAGAAACTCAACAGAGAAAGCAGAACCACATGCTTTATGAAGGAAAAAAAAATTCTTGCATCCAAACACATAAAGGCTACTTCAGAGAAAACAAATTTAGTTCAATGGCAAGCTTACACCTTCAGAACCAGAGAATTATTTTGTGTGCTTTAGCAGTGGTCAGTCAACCTGTAAATCATCTTGAGTACTTACTACGTGCCAACATTGTCTGAGGTGCTGGAGGAGACAGACACTGTTGCTGCCTATGGAGATGCAATCGTGGGCAAGGAGGCAGGCATCGGTGTCAGCCCCAGCTAGATTCCTCAGTTGGGTTCATCATTTATTAGCTGGGTGGTCCTGGGTTGCTCACATGACCTCCCTGAGACTCAGCTTCCTTGTCTGTAAAACAGAGATAGTAATATGTCCTGTAGAATGTTTTGTAAAGTTTCTAGTACATAGTAACCACTTGAAAATGGGAGCTATAATTGTTATGTGCTAATTTATAGATGCTATTGAACACCTTTTTTGTGGATTTGTCTTTAAATGCTCCTCACGGGCATATATTCTGCCTTCCCAGCTAGAGGTGAATATTCTAATGGACAGAAACCATGTCTTCTTTTTCTTTTGTAGCCTACAACTATTTGTAGCACAATGATGGCTGCCTGAGCTCCCATACCAGTGTCCCAGACCACTTATCAGGAAAATGCCAGAAAGCCCTGGCCAGGTAGCTCAGTTGGTTAGAGTGTGATCCTGATATGCCAAGGTTGTGAGTTACATCTCCATTTAGGGCACATAGAAGAATCAACCAATGAATGTATAAATAAGTGGAAAAACAAATCAATGTTTCTCTCTCTCTCCCTCTCTCTCTCTCTCTCTCTCTCTCTCTCTCTTCTTTCCTCTTTCTTTCTAAAATCAATAAATAATTTTTAAATGCCAGAAAATTACATATTGAGAATTTTATATTATGATGATGCTCAGGAAGAGTTAAGGGGGTAACTTTAGAGGCAAGACTTGTAACATAATGATTACCATGATTGGGGTGTCTTGTTCTAGTCCCAAAACAGAAAGCTTAAAGTTTTGCTCCTTTAAATCAGTCTTCACTTAAAATAACACATTCTCTGGCCTCAGAATCAATAAAAAAATATTATTAGACCTATAGAATATCTCATCATTATTTAAGTTTATGTAGCATGTGTATGTTTCTATACAATACTACAGTTTTGAAATTCAGAGATTTACCTATTCCTGAATCACAAAAAAATATTTTTCCAACAATTCATCATCTTAAAGTGAGAAAATAAACTGCTTCTTCTGAGAAATCAACAGTTTTTCTAAGGAACAATTTTGTTCTCTACGACAAAAATCATTAGCCACTAATGATTGATCCTTATACGTGTCCTGACCAGGGATCAAACCTGTACCTTGGTGTATCTGGACAACACTCTAACCAACTGAGCTAACCAACCAGGGCTATTTTCTCCCTTCATCAACAAGATAGAACCCACTGCTTTTAACATAGGTGCATCTAACCTAAAATGGTTCAAGAATGTTTTTATACATTGCTTGGATATGTATAAAATCCAGAGATAGTATCAAATCCTGTGTTTCTTAGCCATACTATGTTTCTTCATGTATATACATCCATACATACCTTTCCACTTAATGGAAGCTCGTATGGCTCCTCTTTGGTATATCTGCATTTGCCAGCATCACTACTTTGCAGTTTGGGGCCACTCTTAAGTAAAATAAAGGTTACTTGACCACAAGCAACTGGGATACAGTTGATCTGATAACCAAGATGGCAGCTACTACATGACTAATGGGCGAGGAGCATCTACAGCGTGGAGACGTGGGACAATGGGAGGATTCATGTCCAGGATAGGATGGCCCAGGAGTGGGGAGATTTTATCACACTAATCAGAATCCCATGCAATTTAAAACTTATGAATTTGTATTTCTGGAATCTTCCATGTAATATTTTCAGACCACCATTGACCAAGGGTAGCTGATATTGCAGAAAACTAAATCATGGGTAAAAGGGGATTACTGTATTTAATGATAAAGGGAAGTTATATTTGAAAAGGGAAATAAATGCCATTGGATGTTCCAAGAAAATCATTGAACATATAAGAGATTGTCACAGCTATATAGCCTTTTAAGGGGCTCACGGCTTCCCTAGACACTACTTAAAGAATTGATGAGGTATAGACTGTGGCTTTACAGGTAGTAGACCCTCCATTCCTAATACTTGCTTCATTCTACAGCCTTTGCTGCTCTGCTCGCTCATCTTGGCTTGTACTCATGGTGCTCTCATAAGGCCCAAGCTTTCCAGACTTCAGCCAGCATGCTCCTCCCATGAAGAGCTAGTAGACCCACACTGGCTTGTTCCAGCCTCCCTACACCTGAGCCCTGCCTTTGGGGGCAGCCTGACAAGGTTTGGCTGTGACCCAAAAGGGCTAATTCTGACAACCAACTGCTTGTTTTGAATAATTTAATCTGCTCGAGACTAGCAGCTGGAATGGATGGTATCTTGAGACTTCCAGGTTCCGCTCTAACAATATATGAATAAATCTTCCCAGTAGAGCTGTCTAGAGAAATGTCCTATCTACTTAAAACATAAACAAAGAAAATATGACTGGTGGTAAAATAATTTAAACCCAGTCCAGAATCATGAGCAGCAGCAGACCGATTTAGATCTTTCCGAACTGCAGGCTTTGCTATGTCACGGATGTGCGATAAATTAGGGGAGGGAGGGGGGGTCTTGACGAGGGAGTGAGATGAGCATCTTTATTTTAGTGTAACTGAGAGCAGATTATCCCTCACCTCTGAGATTTCAATAAAAAAAAGAAAGCTGAGGAAAGCAATTAAAACAGCTTAATAAGGGTTTGAGACGGTTTTGCTGCAAGCAATAATACAGCTTAGCCAGGGGAAAGCAGGAAGAATGCTTCAATTCTATTTAGAACATCTGAAGCCCGATCTGCATGTGGAACTGAATGAACACTGGTCATTTGTATTTGGATAATTCACCAGTGGCCACTAAGAAATTACCCTAGGGAATGCTTTCTGGGAAGGATATGGGGGAGGGGAGCAAAGGACAGGCTGTGTCCTTTCACCTTATTGTTTGGAGCCTGGACTCATTTGCATAGCCCTTCCAGTCTTTTCTGCCATTTGGTAGATTGCCATCAAATTTCAAGTGACAAGATGCGTGGTAGATTTATGCACCGTGAAGCAGATACTGCAGGGGGTTGGTGTATTTGTGTTTCATTTCCAGTTAAACAATACACAGGGGGCCGTCACACTAACAAGGTTTATAATGATTGACTTGTTCAGCCGTATCGAGACCTTTACTTCAATAGAGCAGAAGCCTCAATAGACAGGAAATTTATATTTGAACAGATGTCTGTCTAGAAGGGTGGTACCATATTTCCTCCTGACTTTGATTCAGAGTGCAATTCCCCCACCCCCAACCCCGAGGCATACAGCACAGCTAAATTCTGGATCATTTGCAGGATCTCTGGGTCACTAGCATCTTATTCTTTATTTTTATAAGAGTCCCTGAATATGTGTACTTAAGACCTCTGAAAGACTTACCAGGCATAATTCAACATTTGGCTGTGCTCATTTGTTAAAATAATTCGTGATTTTGAAAAATGCAAGCACCATATGAGAACCAAAAAAAAAGCGTTTTCATCTTTGTGATGTGCAATAGGTTCATTCCCTGAGACTCAATTTTCTCACCTATGAAGTAGGAATAGCAAAATCCCCTTAAGAGGTTGTTGTGAGAATTAAAGGAGAAAAGGTCTATGAACGCCTAGCAACATAGTTGTTGTCCAATAAATGTTTGTTTTTAAAAAGCACAGATGATATAAGTGACCCTCTGGACACACCTGATCTCACCTTGGACAGATGAATCCATATTGTCTGTGGCAGAATTAAGAACAGTTACGGCATTTAGGAACAGGCATTTAGAAAATGCTTTCCTGGAACATGGCATATCCAGTGAACAAGGTAGATACGGCAAATGTGAGCACTGCCAGGGACTGGGCCCCTGGGTAGATGGATGGAACTTGTTAAGGAATATTAACATAAGGAAGAGTGAAGGGGAAGTTGAAGAGATTTCTTCCTTTGAATTTAAAAATACTAGGTACTTGTTGAATGAAAAAATAATGAATGAACAAACTCATCCTGACATAATCACCTCCAATTGATACAGGGTTTCTTATGAATCATTTGTTGATTCAGGATATAGTATTGGGCCTGTACCATGTGCCAGGTGCTGATGATACAGGGTAGGAAAACAGAATAGTCTTTGCCTTCCTAGAATTCACGGTCTAGCACGGAGACAGATAATCACATAGATAAAGATAAAAACTGTGTTAAGTGCTATGATGGAAAAGTACAAAATACTATGAAGAGTAGGAACCTAATTTCTGACACTCGAGGTATGTGAAGGAATTCTCCAAAGCACAAAATAAACTGATGAACAAAATAGAGCAAGAGGCATGGAAACATGGAACAGACTAATAGCTGTCAGAGGGGAGGAGGTTGGGGGACACTGGATGAAAGAAAATAAAGAGATTAGCCCAAGAACATGCATGCACAACCCATAGACACAGACAACAGTACGGTGATGGCCAGAGGGAAAGATGAGCGAGGCTTGTGTGGGGGTGGGCAAAGGGGGAGAAAATGGGGACATCTGTAATAGAGTCAACAATAAAAAAAACATTTTTTTAAAAAAATAGTAGGGGCCCTGGCTGGTTTGACTCACTGGATAGAGCATCAGCCTGCAGACTGAAGGGTACCGGGTTCAATTCTGGTCAGGGGGCATATGCCTGGGTTGTGATCTCAATCCCCAGTGTGGGGATGCAGGAGGCAGCCGATCAGTATTCTCTCTCATCATTGATGTTTCTATCTCTCCCTCTCCCCTCCTCTCTGAAATCAATAAAAATATATT
>NW_006289416.1:4105876-4116693 GCF_000327345.1 Myotis davidii
AGTATATGAGACAAGAGAGGGCTCGAGGCATTCTGAGAACTGGAAAAGACCTCAATGGCTGGAATATCATAAGCAAATGAAGAGTGGCAGACGTTGGCAGGAACCAAACTGGGCAGAAACTTACCAGCTGTGTTATTTGCTTTATAGTTCATCCTAAATGCAATGGGAAACGATGACTTGATCAAATTTTTGCTTTTAAAAAATCATTTTAACTACTGTATATTAAATAAATCAGAAAAGTCAAAAAGGATTGAGGATACTATTAAAAAGCTATTGCAATAATCCTTACAAGAGAGGATGTTCTTTACCCTAGGATATGGGGATGGATTTGATATGTATTTTTAAAGTACAATTAACAAACTTTCAATTCAATTAGCTGTGGCCTGGTCAATAGACTATATAGTGCTACTATCCACTAAATGGAGTATACCAGAAGAAGAGGAGATGGGGAGGAAAGAGCAGTGGGAAAAGATCAGGACTTTAATTTTGGATGATTCAAGTGGATGTGTATAGAATGCAGTTACATATAAATCAAGAGAAGTCAGAGCTGAAGCTATAAATTGGGAAGTCATATGCAAATACAAATGGTAATTAAATCACAGGAGTGGTTGACATTGCCCACAGAAAGTGTAAAGAAGAGAAGAGGATTCAGCATTTCAAGGTCAGTCAAGAAGATTGGGAGGGAGAAGCCATGAGGTGGGAGGAAACCAAGAGAGGTTGGGTGCCAAAGATGTCAAGAGAAGAAAGCATTTCAATAAAGGAATGTTGGATGTTGCTGTGAATAATGTAAAATGGGAACTAAACCGAGTCCCTTGAATTTAATGCAAGTAACATTAGGAAGCCCTAATACAGTGAAAATGTGAAGGCAGAAGCCAGGCTGGAGTGGGTTGAAAGACAGATTTGAGGAAATACGCAGGGCATGAGCAGACTAGGCTTAAGGCTGTGAAAGTACACTAACGCGAGAGAGAGCAGGGTCAAAGAAGGGCGGTAGTTATTGCTACTGCTTGTCATCACCATCTTTGATGTCGCTGTCATTTGGTTATTCTTGGTGGGAATACTATAGTGTGTCTTAATGCTAAGCAAATAGATTGAGATAGATGGAAAAGGCCGGAGGAAATAGGATTCAAACCACATGTGAGGAAAGTAGCCTTGGATAAGAGGAGGGACATGTCCTCCACCATAACTTGTGAGATGAGAGTGCAGATTAGTCTGTGGTGTGGATCATATGAGGGAATATGAGAGTTTTCCTTTTAAATGAGGCAAGGTCATTTTCTGAGACTGAGGGAGAGTGTGGAGTTTTAAAGAGAATAGAAAAGGTATGAAATAGTCCTTGAAGAAAGAAGGAATGATTTTACTAGACAAAGGAATGGTAGATTTGCCATGCAGTGGGAAGAAACCAATTATGTCTGGTCATGGGGAATTCATGGTGTTTTCATCTACCAAGTTGTATGATATTTTCCAACGAAGCCAAATCATTCAAGACTGCGCCTAGAAAAGGTTGATGGCTGGATTTATCCAGAGCTGGAGTGTTGTCAGGTGGGCAGGACAGAGAAAGAAAGAAACATGACACTATTTGTAACAAGTGAATGGTGATAATGGGCAATGAAGACTAAGCTGGATAAAAGGAAAGTGAATACAAGAGGGGCTGATGGGGAGAGAGAAACAAAAGACTGGAGAAGCAGAAAGGATGGGAACAAGTGAGCAGGGAAGATATAAAAAATGGTGCTCAGGGAGTGGGGGAGGGGCAGTGATTTAGATTTTGTGCAGATGTGAGAGTCTCTGGTGCCATCTGTCAGAATGTAGGAATGGGAGAGGACTGCTTAAAGCTTGAAAGTTTGAAATATTGGATAAATTTAACTGTGGCTATTTAAGTTGTGTAGGGTGAAGATGGAAGTTGAAATGGACAGAAAGATTGAAAGACGTGATTCTTCAGTAAGAGAGAGTAAGTACCAAAGAGATTTACTCAACAAAGAGTAAGTAAATGACAACAAAGATGAAAGGGAGAAAGTGGTACAGCTGAATGGTTTGAGCCACAAAGAACCAGGAATTTTTATAAAAGGAGAAGGTAGGTATAGTCTGAAGTGTCATTAGAGAGGAAGGAGGACATGTACCCCACCGCCCAACACAAGCATAAATCAAATATGAGAAAATGGCCTGTACTCAGGAGCATCTCATAGAATAAGCAATAACAGAAACGAAAAATGTTTTGAGTGCCAACCCTGTGCTAAGCATATTTTATACATTACTTTACCAAAGCCATTAGGATTATTATTCCCATTCTACAGATTAGGAAACCGAAGTTTAGAGAGAATTAAAGTAACTTGCATTAGTCATATATATTATAAATGGCAAAGCTAAAGCCATAAACTGAAGGGAAAATTACAGTTATTGAAATGTTCTTGAGGTGTTGTTACACTGACAGAATGGAATGCTTCCACACATGGCCAGCCACTCCCTGCAAAAAAAGAAAAAAACCCACAGAAGTCTCCACTTCTCAGGAAGATGACTATGATTCCAATATTTACCTATTTCACTTATTCAATCAGCTATCATTTCATTCCTTTCCAACTAATAAATGCTAGAAACTACCAAGGTGTTCCATGACTGTGACTTGTGTCACAGTCTGCTAACCTATGAAGATCTCCCTGACTGATGCTAATCTTAGAATGGCAGGAGAGCCAGAAGCTTCTGCCTATGCATCAGAGGCAGGTGAAATTAAGCTGATGAGTGACAAGTCCATGCATATTAGAATTAGACCTGACGTTGGACAGTGTGTGGACATGGGTAAGGCCAAACACCGCTCCAGATGAATCCACTGTCATCCTGCTGTATACATGCAAACATGCCAACCACTCCATGACGATCTGGGTCAGGAGTGAAAGGACTCCAGGCCAATCTCCACCCTTCTAGGAGAGTGCAGTCCACAGACTCAAAAATGCCTCTTTTCTCATTATTTCAGGATTTCAAGAGGGAGGGAGGAGCTGCTTGTGGCAGGGTTCCAGAGGTTGTCAATCCTTCCCTGCATCTGAGTGCTTCCCTGTGATAAGCCTATTGTTCTGATGAGGTTACAGATGTGTCCTTTCCTAAAGGTCGAAGGTAGGATGGTGGTCTGATGCTGGGCCAAAGAGAAAGACTAAGAAAATTCAAAGGGAATGGCTGGAGCAAGGAGACCAAATGGTGACTTTGCAGCAGCCACCACTTTGGATCCTCCTACATTGGTCTGTTCAGACCCTCCTAAGGGAGATATAAGAACACTGTGATCCACTTTCTAACTTCCAATTAAATCTTCTTGGCTCAGTACTATCACCAGGTAATAATACCCAATGCTCACTCCATGCCAGACACCGTACTGAGTTCTTTAAATGCTTATCTGTACCATAGAATTCTTACTAAAGCTTTACCAGATAGATATATTACTACTATCCCCATTTTATACATAAGGAAACTGAGGCAGAGAGGTACGGTTAAAAAGTGGAAGTGGGATTCAAACCACGTCTCTTGGGCTCCTCAGCCCTAGTGTTTGACCGTTCTGCAATTGTTCTTCCCAGAAGAAAAAACCCGCAGTGTTTAGATGCAATTTGGCAGTAGAAGTCCTTGTCTCTTGGGCTCCTCAGCCCTAGTGTTTGACAGTTCTGCAATGATTCTTCCCAGAAGAAAAAAAACCACAGTGTTTAGATGCAATTTGGCAGTAGAAGTCCTGTTTTCCAAGAGTCGGAATGACTCCTATTCCTTTCCATTCATGTCTCTCACCTGCAACTCCAACAACAGAGGAGGCAGAAAGATAACAAGTCTGCCAAGAACATAACAGAAATGTCAGAAATTAGTTTGTAAGCTTCACCAGAAACATGAGGGTTAATGCCCTTTGGGTCGCTTTATTTCCAGAATATTCCACCTGGGACTGCTCCAGGCTCTTTATGAACCTAACCATGGAACATAGTGGGAGGTTGAGGCCCATGGTGCTGGATAGAGAAAGCGTTCCTCCTCTTCCCACCTAGTGACAGGAGAGTGAGAGGCGGTGAGTCTGTTTTCTGTCAGTAATCATGACTGCAGACTCCCTTGGAGGCTGTGAGAATCAGGTCTCAGGCAGTCAAAAGAGGTGGGTGTCACCCTGACCGGTTTGGCTCACTGGATAGAGCATCAGCCTGGGGACTGAAGGGTCTCAGGTTCGATTCCGGTCAAGGGCATGTACCTTAGTTGCAGGCACATCCCCAGTGGGGGGTGTGCAGGAGGCAGCTGATGGATGCTTCTCTCTCATCGATGTTTCTGACTCTCTACCCCTCTCCCTTCCTCTCTGTAAAAAAATCAATAAAATATATTTTTTTAAAAAAAGAGGTAGGTGTCATCGCTTCAACAATGTGCGAAAAAGAAAAACATCTGCAGGAGCCTGGGGAACAGACTGTAAGAGAACATGAAATGCTCTTGGCTCCAGTCGCATATACAAATTATGAACCAGTTGGGATTCGTGAGAAATTTTTTGTGGTCCAACTTTTCAGTGAAATGCTTTGCTCAGTCTGAGGAAGTGTGAAGAACTGGCAGCTGACTTACAATGGCTTGTTTTGAATGTAAGTCTGGGTTCATCCCAGTTTACATTTCCAGGGCCCTCCGACACCCAGCTGACTCAGCAACTGCCAACACAAGGCTCCCACGGAGAAGTCTGTCACCGGAGGCATCACACTCCAACAAGCCATATTTTGGTTTCTAAAGCAAAATCCTAAATAGTGTGCTCCTTTCTAAATACCTACGAAGCACTTCAAGAAACCATTGGAAGCAGCCTGCAGCTACCTCCCCTTCCTGAACTCCGAGATTTATCCTGGACACTCAGTGAGGGCACCCAGTCCTGGGTGTCGGGAAATCTGCCATCAGCTTTCCCAAGGCCATCTCATTATCCTTCTTCAGTAATACAGCGAGGGTAGTAAGGATGAGTAAACTGGGCACAGATGACGTGGCAGACTTGTCCATATATAAGATGTAAGTTAAGAGAGCAAGGATCCAAGGCACTTCACAGCATAGACGTGGGCCTGTTCTGCACCAGGCGCTGTGCTTCTCCAGGATGACTAAGGCATTGGCCCATCCTCCAGAATTGACAGTCTATAAGAGGTGTGCCTCATCTCAATCCAGACATCTGTCCACTTTTTTTAAAATATATTTTATTGATTTTTTATAGAGAGAAAGGGAGAGGGATAGAGAGTCAGAAACATCTATGAGAGAGAAACATCGATCAGCTACCTCCTGCACATCCCCTACTGGGATGTGCCTGCAACCAAGGTACATGCCCTTGACGGGAATCAAACCTGGGACCTTTAGTCTACAGGCTGATGCTTTATCCACTGAGCCAAACCAGTTAGGGCCACTTTTTTAAATGCTTTGACTACTCCAAAATATTTATTGTCAGTATTATTCATTTGGGACATAGCACAGACTATCTGGAATGCTATTTATCTTCCATGGGCCATATTTCTAACGGGAGTTTAAGCTATTTTAAGGCAAAGGCTATGTATCATGGACCCTTTTGTCTCCCTGTTTTGAGCACTCTATCCTGTAGTCAAAGGTCTGGCTCAATAGAAGTGTGGTGGTGGTAGTGGTCCATCCAGGAAGGGAATCAGGCCTCTGCCAACAGCCCTAGGAGTGAGCCATGTGTTTTGACTATGGTGGTGGTAGTGGTGGTGATGGTGATGGTGTGATGGTAAGAGTAATTGTAGTTGGTACTAAGTAAAGAAGCAAAAAGGTTAGAGACAATTTGTTCCCTCAATACCAACAAAAGTATTTGTAGAAACATATAATATGATTTAAACTCATTTAAGAAAAGCACTACAAACAGTAACCTATAATTGAGAGTCCAGGCCCTTGAGCCAGACTATCTACATTTGAAAGCCATTCCAAACATCTATTTATTAGCTGTGTGACCTTAAGCACATTACTCAATCTCTCTGTGCCTCAGTTTCCTTGTCTGTAAAATGGAAATAGTAATAGTAAAACCAATGTTTGTGAAGATTGTGCAAGTTAATACATATAAAGAACTTTAAAACCGTGATTGTTTTTTCCTTTGTATTTTTTCTGGGATATATGATGCTTGGCTTTAATAGATATATATTATGTTTGGAGAAAAATAATTTAATACTTATCTCCTTTGGATAAAGAATCTAAAATATTTCCAAAAATAGCATGACTCGTCTTCACTAAGGTCTCTCCATGGGGTGAGTGGCAGTATTCTTATGCAAACTATGCCTTACCTGATACATTGAAATAAAAACACAGGAGTAGCACAACACTGACAGGTAGAAAATGTCTCTCCAAAATAGGGACTTGGAGTGATATGTCTGAGTGTCTCCCACAATTTACATCATTGTAACTTCCTGGTGGATAAGTCAGGAAACTTCAGAGAAAAATGTTTTCTTCCTCGTTCCTTCCCCAAGAGAGATTTTAAATGTTAATCACTTTCTCGTTGGAGAAGCAGTGCTCATTCGGAAGGAGAGATTTCTCATTCTCTTTAAAACAACCACTACACGGCCCAGGAGAGTCAAGCAATGCAATCGTCAAATGGAACCATTTTGGTGGTGTCCCTGGTGCCCTGACAAGACATAATGCAAAGACAAAATGACAGGACCCCTGAGCAGCAGCAGATGACTGGGGACTGTACTACAGAGCCTCGTACCCAGCGCCTCTGGCAAAGAGACAGCCAAAGAGCACTTTCTTTCTTTACCTAAAAAGTCAAAACCGTAACAAAAGTATGCCGGTGACACTCCACACTCTAGCCTCCAGGGGTCACGCTTAAGTGTCATAGCTGTTTCTCCAACCAACAAGTCACTTAGGACCAAGCTAAAGAAAGCCCTGCCAGAACTTTCCTAACCTTTGCCAAGTACAGATAATACCTACTGAGAGAATGTTTTAGAATCTTGACATCCCTTGACATAGCTGTTATTCGCTTTTGAAACAACCTTCATTATCGTGGCATTTTACAAAGTTTTCTTTTAATTCCAACAAAAGGTGATTTATTTTTCTTTTTTAACTTTATTTTCATTGGTGACACTATTACAGATGTCCCCATTCTCCCACCTCCACCAAGTTCCACCCCACCTTTCCTGTGGCCTTCACCACATTGTTGTCTGTGTCTATGGGTTATGCATATATGTTCTTTGATGATTCTTTTAACACCTCACAGCTAAGACATACATAACCTGCCTGGTTTATGAGGCATCCAATTAATAATATTTATTGTTTCTTCCTCTAAAATCATCTATTTTCCATTTCTTTACTGTTTATAAACATAGAAAAGCAAGGATGGATTCGGATGTAGGCAGGAAAAGGCCCAGGAAACAACTCAAATAGAAGAATTCTACTCTGTTCATATATATATGAAATATTCATGTGGACAAGAACAGAACCTTGTGTTATATATTTAGCATACTTACATATGTAATGTCATATGTAGGCTCTTAACATCCCACAAAAAGGATATAAATGTGTTATTTTTACATTCTCTTAGCAACAGTTGATCTTTGAATAATGTGGAGGTTAGGGACACTGACCCCTGTGCAGCCCCACATCACACATAACTTTTGACTCCCCCAAAACGTAACCACAGTCAGCCCCTCACATCCATGGATTCCACCAACTGTGGATACAAAGCAGTACTTTCTCATTCCCAACCACAGAGTCCCAACCACTGATAGCAAACGCTGTTTTTTGATCCGCAGTCGGTTGAATCTGCACAAACAAAACCAGAGGATAAGAACTATATTGAAAAAAGAAAAAGTTGCTTATAAGTGGCCTGCAGATTTCAAACCCTGATGTTCAGGGGTCAACTGTACCTATGCAAAAGTAGCAAAATAATTTATCTCAGTATAACAAATTACCCGCGACAGTCAAGCAACCAAAAACTGAGCAGTCATTTTATTTTTTTAAAATCTTTATTGTTGAAAGTAGTTATAATTTTGATGTGGTAAAGGGAGGAGACAAGTACAGTGTTTACTTACTCCGCCATCTTGACTGGAAGCCCTTAAGAATTTTTAAATGCTGTATATAAATATATCATTGTGTTCTTGATTTTGAAATTTCCTTTGGGGGTACTATGAGAATCTATGTCAACATATATTATAATTTAAGTTTTTAGATTTCATTTTAATTTATCATGTTCTAGTGCCATAAAAATGTATACTCATATACTAAGCTTTATCATTTTCACACAAAAGTAATATTTTCTATTTCTCAAAAAAAAGTTCAAAGTGTACTGCAAGCATTTTGTAATTCATTTTCATAACACCACTGTGACACAGGTGGAGATTAATTGTTCCATTTTACAGAAAGGCATTTCAGAGGGAGTGAATCACAAGCAAAGATGGAAATAAAGCTCACTTATTGAGCTTTCAAAATATAATTTTTCATCCAGATAGCAATGTTCTTCTACGAATTAAAAGTATAGTCCTCTCTCTGTGTGTCCATCTTCTTGGTGTGGGGGTGAGGGAGTGAGGAATAAAATAAAAACAAGCCAAAAGTGTTATCGATAGAATCTTCTCCCCAACAGAAGTGCTTGATCTAAGCTCTCTCCTGCAAGGATTCTGATTAACAAGCTGAGGGAGCAACCCCCACCAGCAGGGAGGAGAAAGCACTTGGTGATATAATTCTAATGGTGAGCCAAGAGCTTAGTAGCACTCAGCAATTCACAGCCATTTACTGCCTTTTCGAGAGCTACCACCAAGGCTCTTGCATAGCCATTTGCACTAAAGCCACAAAATAAAATACACAACATCCAAATCAGTTGAAATAATTTTAAATCTCTTAAAATAACTGTTGAATATGCTTTAAAAAGATGATGATGATTAAGTCAGAGTTATTGTTATTATTCGCACTTTCAAATGGTTTGGAGGCTATCATTTAAGGAAAAGCTTCCTAACAGCTTTCCCAGTTCCTTACATCCTCCTACACACACACTTAATTATCTCCAGTCCCTTACCAGGACATGGCTACTCCTTTCAAAAATAATAAAAACGAAGACTTTGGGATTTTTTCTTTTGCAACATTTTCATTTTTAACATTGAACTCCACCTCCTAGTGGGTTTTGCCCAACAGAAATGCTTATTTTGATAAGTCATTTATGTCTCCATTTCTAACATAATGACAAGCACACTACCCCTGGAGGTCTCATTTCCAGAGCTAACCCATTAGGCTGATCCTTGGCCAATTCTTTTACTATTCAAAAGGAATTTTTAGATCCCTAGGCTGAAGTTTGAAGCTGGAATAATGCTCAGTTTCCTACTATTTGTGCTCCCCTGCCTTTTCAGCCTTCCTATAAACTAACGTCTAGTCCCAGAATCCCAGGCTAGGGCTGGGCTTGGCTTTTGGTTACTCAACCCTCCCAGATACCACCCACAGTTGTCATCATTTCAATGGATTTCCGTCACCTGTCACCCACTGCTTCTGACCCTGAACTCTGTCACATCATCCAGACCATTTTCCATTTCCAGCTGCCAGGCACACTCCTTCAAGACCTGGGCACCCTAAATGGGTAGCCATGTCTGTTCTCCAGTACCTTCCGTGGCTACCTGAACAGTTTGTCAATGTACTAGGCTGCAAGCACTTAAGTATAAGCATCTAGCATGTTCAACCGTTCCAAAGACAATGAGAGTCTGGAAGAACCAGAGTCTGAAAGTTTCAGTAACCAAATAGTAGACACCCACAGGGCCAAGTACAAAGAAGATGCTCAGTACATCCATATTGACAGAACAAGTGAGTGCCAGTCACTACACAGATACCTCCCACCCCATCCTCTGTCCCCTCCCTGTGAAACTGACCACCAGTTGACAATAAAGAAAGGCTGAATTATGAGCTTCTGTGGTGGCTCATGGCAGACTTTGGATTCAGATTTCCTTGGTTCCATCCATGCCCATTACTTACTGGCTATACAATATTTGGAAGGTTATGTGACCTTCCTAATTTCAACATTCACATTGGTAAAATGGGGAGATGATCACTTCCTTCATTAAGTTTCTGTATGGACTAAAGGAGATGATACACACAAGCCACTGAATAAGTGCCTATGCTAAAACCAACACCAGGTAAAGCCATTTCCCATCAGTTACACCCAAAAAGGGGAATAAGAAGTCAAATAAAACACCAACTGGTGCCTGACAATGTCGAAGTAGACAGATTGTGCCTAACTGTTATATTTTCCCCTAACTTTTACTTTTACTCCTCACTTTCATCATATTTGCTAGTGCCAGCAGCCCACGACACCAGGATGACCAGCAAGTCAACACTGTAGGATTTCTCAGTCATCAAGTGCACCCTGACTGACTTCACAAGCCACTCAGTGTGCTCCCCAATGTCCTGTGGAAATGTGAAAGCTGTATTTCTGTTTGAGGAACTATTAAAAATCCAAGATTACTTCCATCCTTGAATACTCTTAAAGAACCCTTGCCCCAAGCTAGTCAGGATTTTAAGTCTTTATTCATTGACTGGCTGGAGTTCATGCTGTGCTAGGTATTATGCCCCTGGGACCCAGCTTCTAAGGCTGCTCCATTTCCAGCCAGAATTTTCCAAACATTGGGTGTGGGTTTGGGATGTGGCTTAATACCATATTTTGTTGTGTACTAATGGCCGGTGTGGGTTCAAAAATAAATACAAATATTATATCTAATTGGTCACCGATAAGGAAAAGTTTGCCTTTTAATCATTTTTTATAAAATTCCAAAAGGAATTTCAAAGCGCTTTCAAATATAATTCTTTCACATCCTTAAAAACATCCTTAAAGGTTAACCTGAAGTTTTTTGTGTCTTTTTTTAAATAGAAAACTTGTGATTTCTCTTACCTATTTGCTTTAG
>NW_006289416.1:4116924-4117951 GCF_000327345.1 Myotis davidii
TAAAGTGATTAATTACCCGCCTGGCAGTTAAGAGGTTTTATTCCCTCCCTAACTTCAGGGGAAAATCCCTACCTGGGGAAACAACCTTTCTCAGAGAGGTGACCTTGGTTAAAACACAGCGCCAAGAAGGTGAGCAAACATATTAAGAACAGTATGCCATATATGCCAGGTCCCTTGAAACAGCAAGGATGGACTGGCTCCCGGCAATCTAATTGGTCACCTATGAGGAAAAGTTTGCCTTTTAATTATTTTTTATAAAATACCAAAAGGAATTTCAAAGCGCTTTCAAATATAATTATTTCACATCCTTAAAAACATCCTTAAAGGTTAACCTGAAGTTTTTTGTGTCTTTTTTTTAATAGAAAAATTGTGATTTCTCTTACCTATCTGCTTTAGCATTTTCAGGACTTTTTCTGTGGCTCAGCAAGAACACACAGTGAAGGAGGGTGAGGAGCAGGGGTAGGGTGTCTGGGCAGGTGGCAGAGCTGGGACGCGAGAACCTAACTGCATCTATACTTCGGTAAGAGCAGCGTTTTCCTGCTCTGATTTCTTCTATCTTCTCCCACTCAACACTGTGCTCCACTTCATAGCAGCAAGGCAAAATAATGTTGCTTCAGGGTGGATTGAACATGGAAGTCTTTCTTAAAGAGGAGGCTTCTACAAGCCCGGGATTGCTTGAGCAGTCTATGGGTGAAATTAGGGTGACTTAGGTGTGGACATTTTTAAAACCTCATCTTCCTGCTGGGCCATCTTCATTTTAGCATGCAGGGCCGCTGGTCCTCAGGTCCTCTCAGGGGCAGGGCCACAAAGAGCCAACTAATCACATTCTTCAGGCTAACATTGAGCTGAAGGTTAGTTTAACCACGTGAAAAAAAAACAAATTTCTTAAAGCTGTGATTCTGTCTCCAGTTAGAATGCCAGATTATGGAAATAAAGGGATGTGCAAAAGAAACTGTGTAGGTGCTTATGTACATTATCTCATCTAATCTTCAGCGTAGATATATATATATGTATTTCCCATTTTATA
>NW_006289416.1:4118005-4118574 GCF_000327345.1 Myotis davidii
AAAAATACTCTGAATTTGTCAGTGTCTCCATAAAGAACACCTCTATTTGAAATAACAGACTGAAGATACCATAATATCTAGTTAATTTTTTAGACAGGAAGCTTCACTAGATTTAAAAGAAATAACACTGCAAATAACAGATCACATTTTTTAAATACTCTGAATTTGTCAGTGTCTCAATAAAGAACACCTCTATTTGAAATAGACTGAAGATACCATAATATCTAGTTAATTTTTCTAATGTCAAATATTAGTATTACTAATGTTCTAGCCACGTTTCTGCTAGAAAACAGTGCAATAAATTTTTAATGGAAAAAAAAGTCCTTTAAAGCCATATGAAACTTCCTCATTGAAAAATGAATCCACTATATTCCCTAAGGAAAACACAGGATGCAGACCATGGTTATTGTTTTAAGACGAAGACAATCCATATTAATATGTTGTCTTAAGAAGTCTTTTTTCAGTTAAACATGTGCCATATTCAGGAAAATATTTGCATAACAGCATCATTCAAAATAAAATGCATATATAATCCAATCAGAGATCATTTTCAAAGCACTGCTCCTGGC
>NW_006289416.1:4120254-4129719 GCF_000327345.1 Myotis davidii
CTAAGCAAAATAAGCAAAAAAGATAAATATCACATGATCTCACTCATTTGTGGAATATAATGAACAACATAAACTGATGAACAAAAATAGAGCCAGAGGAAAAAATATTTTAGAATATAATAGAAGTAATCCTGTTATTTGTAAATTTTTAATATTTCCTACAACTTTTGTGATATTATACTATGTTAGTACAGTTTTGGTAATGTTATTAAATTTAAAATCTTTTTTTCTTGAAACATTAATGATTATTGCATGTAACATTATAAAAATAAATAAATAAAAATAAGAAGAAGAAGAAAATATAAATAAATAAAATAAAATGCTGTTTAGAAAAAGAAAAAAGCAGAGAAGAATTGCTTAGAGTTAAGGTCTCAGCCTATAATTAAAACTGTAGCAAAGTTCCTTATTTCCCAATACTTAATTTTATTTTTTTATTTGTTTAATATATTTTGTACTGTTGATAGTATTACAGATATCTCCTATCCCCCCCCACAACTCCTCTTCTTCCAGCCCAATACATTTTTTTCTAATACTTAATTTTTAAATTAATAACTCAGTCTGCAAGAGGCTCTTTCTTACCTGTGGCCAATGAAAAGCAGAATTTACAAATAAAGAATCAACACTTTTGATTTGAAGATGGCGATATAGGTAAATGCCTGTACTCTCCACCTCCCACAACCACATCAGAATTACAACTAAAATACAGAACAATCATCATCCAGAACTGCTGGAAAGCTGGCTGAATGGAAGTCCTACAACTAGAGAAGTAAAGAAGAAAGCACAATGAGACTGGTAGGAGGTGCAGAGGCGCAAAACGAGCTGGGTCAGCACACATGTGGGCCACTTTTTTAATGGGGAGAAAGATATCTCTACCTGCATAGGCCACCCAGAGGAGCAAGGTGTCACAGTCCCACACCAGACCCCCAGTCCAGGGTCCCAGAGCTGGGAAAAGAAGTTCCTACAGGCAGTAAGAACTACAGGCTGTGAAAACCAGTGCGGATGGGGGCTCAGTGACACAGAGGCCCCTGGAGACCCAGCTGTTCCTCTTAAAAGGCCAGCACCACAAACCGAACTTACAAGGTCCCGCTTCCTCTGAGCTCCAGCACCAGGGCAAGGCTATGGGGGGGACACAGACACATATGAAGAGGAACTGGATTATATGGCATCGGGGCAGGAACTCAAGGGCGATTTTCTCCCAGGGATCATTGTTCCTATGCTGGGACCTCCCTGGTTGCAGGGATGACTGGTAGCCATTTCTGTTTGCTCCACCCTGGTGATTCCTTAAGACCCACTCAATACAATTTATAGCCTCACCCAAGCTGTGCGCAGTTGCTTTTGCATATGCATGGCCTGTCCTTACTCAGGGTAAAATCTCTCAAAACAAGCTGCAGCTGGGTCAGGGAGCCCCAAGCCTATCAATAAAAGGCCCAAGACCCTGCACCAGCACCAGCCTGCCTTGCTTCACTGCTGGGCCTCATCTGGGCACTTCTAAACCTGATACAAAAAAAAGGAATCTGTAGATCTTTCTGCAGTTCCTGCTGGGTGGCTCCAGGCAGTGGCTGACTTTGCACCTCCCTATAGACTCAAGAGCCAGTGTACCAAGTGGTCAGTGTCAGACTATGCCAGATTACAACTCTACACATACATAAGCAACACACTCAAGGGGCAGACTCAGTGAGCACCAAAGCCTCACTGAAGCAAGTCCTGCTCCATAGGGGTGTCTCCTGCACAGCAGCTCTCCCACTGTAGTTGCAGCAGGTCCTCACAGCCAATTGGCTTGGAGGTTAATTCCTCTCAGTGACAACAACAGCAATCAAGTCTCAACTACAGGATTGTGCACACAGCCCACAAAGTGGTGCACCTGGAGCTCCCAGCTCAGGTGACTGGGGATCCTGAGCCACTGGGCCCTATAAAACACCCACTACACAAGGCCACTCTACCAACTCAAGGAGACATGGCAGCTCTACCCAATACATAGAAACAAACACAGGGTAGCAGTCAAAATGCAAAGACAAGAAACATGTCACTAGTGAAAGAAATGGGAAAAAGCAAACTACTGGATATAGAATTCAAAATCATGGTTATAAGGTTACTCAAGAATCTTCTAGAAACATCAAAAAAAAATGGAAAATGACCGGTCAGAAATAAAGCATACACTGACTGAAATAAAGAATAATATACAGGGATCTAACAGCAGACTAGTGAATAGCAAGGACCTACAACCAAGATTACTCTACCCAACAAAGCTATCATTTAGAATCAAAGGTTAGATAAAGAACTTCACAGACAAGAATAAGCTAAAGGAGTTCATCACCCCCAAACCAGTATTATATGAAATGTTGAAGGGTATTCTTTAAGAAGAGGAAGAAGAAGAAAAAGATAAAAAATACTAACAAAATGGCAAAAAATACATAACTATCAACAATTGAATCTAAAAATCAAAATAAATGTATATAAAATCTAATGAACGGAATAAACTGGTGAATAAAATAGAATCAGAGGCATAGAAATGGAAAAGACTTATGATTCTCAGAGGGAAGGGTTGTGGGGGGGAAGGGATTAAACAAAGATCTTATATGCATATATGCATTACCTATGGACACAGACAATAGAGTAGTGAAGGCCTGGGGTGGGGTGGGAACCTGGTGGAGGGGGATAATGGGCAGGGGGAGGGGGGAAGGCAGGACATCTGTAATAATCTCAACAATAATGATTTTTTTAAAAGAATCAACACTTTTATTCAGGAGATAAACATTACAATAAAGCCTCTGAAAAAGTCAAGGTCTCAAAAGTTGAATTATCTTTAAAAAAAAATTAAAAGGAACAGAAAATGCTCAACTATTCCTTTCCAATCCTGGCTTTTGGTTTTTATTTGTTTAAATGAGGGAACTTGGCAGGCATCCAATGTGACTTTCCAATAGTATAGGCATAGTGATACACAAAACAGGTCTGGATACTGGCCTTCGGGCTCAGTGGCTCTGAGGACCACCAGGGTGTGTACCTCCCGTGATGGTCCACTCCTGGCCCGGGAGACCAAGGCCAGTCCAGGTTTATACTTGTGGAAGGCAAGCGGTATATGCTAATAAAAAGGGGGAAAAAGTGTGGGGTTCCAAGGAGCTGAATGTACTCAACTTTAAACAATATCCTTTATCCCAAGATTATCTTCCTTGTTTTGTTCTGTTAAAACATCCTTCCTTTTTATGAAGTGATGGTGACAAAAGATAGTAGGGGCTGTTATGTGTCCTCATCGGTGAGTAGTGCAACACACCTCTTTTTTATATTCTGTTGTCAAAAACTGTCACTCAACTCTAAAGTGCTCCCAGTGGCCAATTCTCATACCCAAAAGTTGTGTTTTATAAAACTCCTAGAATGGTAACAATAACAACCATTCATGGAGTGTTTACCAAGCATTGGGCCTTGTGCTAAGTGCTTTTTCACATCATGTTATTCCTTTCCCACAGCTATCCTTACAAATAGGTAGCATTATTTCCATTTCTAGTCAAAGAAATTGACTAAGGAAACTGGGTAACTCACCCAAGGTCACTGAGCACAGGACTTGAACCAACTGCAAAGCCCTGTTTTTAACCATGATTTTGTTCTGCCTTTTGCAAAAGCCCTGTAGCTGAAGAAAAGCAGGCAGGTTTCCTTTCCAAATGAAAACTAAAATCTATTGTAATGGATGCGGTGATACAGCTGAGGTGCTCATTTTCCCAGCTGCTAGGAGTGAGGTCTGCTGTGAGCTTAAAGTTTTGTCCCTCAGCCAAAGTGGGGGATGCAGCCAGCACACAGTGACTGGTTGATGATACAAGGCCTGGTCCCTTTGCCTAAATTCAGGACAACTTTGAAAAGCCATCCCAGCTTCAGAGCACACCATGGGATCAGCTGAGGCCAGTGCTCATCTGCATCCTGGTTCTCCTTCCCCTTGGCCCAATCTTGTTTTGGGTAATCCTTTGTATTGTTACTGAGGCCACTCCCCAGTAAACCACTTGCACACAAATCCTTCGCAGAGCCCACTTCCCGGGAAGCTAGAAAACAACATTTATAGTAACACATGATTTTATGCAGCACGCGTACTTCTATAACAAATGCTATTCTGAAGACTCCTCTATAACAATAAATGTTTTATCTGACAGTCTATATTGAAAGATTTAAATGCCCCTAACTAGCCCATATTACTGAAGCATGATATGCTATTAGAAACCTTCTGTCCCTCTTGTTGAATATCAATAGATTATTGATATTCTATTATTGAAACTGAGACCATGAAAAATCTCAAGGACAATATTCTTGCTGTGAAGGTGGAAGCTGCTGGTTGGAGGACAGGACCATGGAGAGGAGAAATGTAAGTCCAATGGGGAGAGACAAGATTTGGGGAAATACAGGACATTTCTTGGAGAAAGACCTCAATTGGTAACATCATCTTGATGATCACCCATTATCCTTTCAATTAACAGATCATTTATTCACAAAATGGACATCTAGAACTCTAGTAGCCACTAAATTTAGTTAATTAAATTGCAAAACTTAACAACTCCTTTACTCAGTTACACTATCAAATTTCAAATTATCAATATCATGTGTGCTTAGTGACTATCATACTGGTTAGCACAGAAGGTGAATATTTCCATCACTGCTAATGTCCTATTGACATTTTAGTAGTGCTAGTCTCAAATGAAACACTTGTTGTCCTATATAAATATTAAATATTGCTGCTTTTAAAATGAAAAAGTTTTTGCACAGCAAAAGAAACCACCAACAAAACAAAAAGACAACCTACTAAGTGGGAGAACATATTCACAATGATACAATGATAAGGGGTTAAATATCCAAAATTCAACACCAAGAAAACAATCAATCTAATTTAAAAATATGCAAAGGACCTGCATAGATATTTCTCCAAAGAGGACCCACAAATGGTCAATAGACATGAAGAAATGCTCAACATCACTAATCACGAGAAACATGCAAGTGAAATATCGCTTCATGCTTGTGAGAAAGGCTATCATCAATAAATCAACAAACATAAGTGTTAGTTCAGATGTGGAGAAAAGGGAACCCTTGTGCACTGCTGGTGGTAATGCAAATTGGTGAAGCCACCGTGGAAAACACTATAGAGTTTCCTCAAAAAATTAAAAATGGAACTTCCAGATGACCCAGCAATTCCACTTCTGGGTATATATTCAAAACACTAATTCGACAGAATATATGCACTGCTATGTTCATTGTAGTCTTATTTACAATAGCCAAGCAACCCAAGTGCCCATAAATAGACAAGTGGATAAAAAAGCTGTGGTACACATGTACAATGGAATATTATTTGGCCATAAAAAATCTAACCATTTGTGACAACATGGATGGACCTAGAGGAAATTATTGGTGAAATAAGTCAGACAGAGAAAGACAAATGCCATCTAATTTCACTAAAGAACAATATAAGTGAACAAACAAAACAAAAACAGACTCATAGAGATAGGGAACAGATAGGTCAGTGATGGTGAACATTTTGAGCTCGGCGCGTCAGCATTTTGAAAAACCCTAACTTAACTCTGATGCCGTGTCACATATAGCAATTTTTTGATATTTGCAACCATAGTAAAACAAAGATGTATATTTTTGATATTTATCTTATATATTTAAATGCCATTTAACAAAGAAAAATCAACCAAAAAAAATGAGTTCACGTGTCAGAGGTGTCATAGGCTCGCCATCACTGAGATAGGTGGTTGCCAGAGGGGAATAGACTTGGGGACTGGGTGAAAAAGGTTAAGGGACTGAGAAGTACAGATTGGTAGTTACAGATAGTCATGCAATGTAAAGTACAGCATAGGAAATATAGTTGATTATATTGCAATGACTATGGATGGTGCCAGTTGGATGCTGGAATTTTCAGGGGGAACACTTGACTGTATATGACTATCTAATCACTATGCTGTACACCTGAAACCAATACAAAATAATACTGGAAATTAACTGTAATTGCAAAAATTGAATAAATTAATTGTAAAAAGTTCACTACTTTTAAAACAATCACTAATAAATGGTCTTCATGTTTCTGAACAAGTACAGTCTCTGATGATAATTCACATGAGATTCCTCTTCACCACTGAATTACTGGGATGGGAGTCATCAGCCCACTTACATAACACTCAACCCAGAATTCACGCTTAGTCCACCTGTCTGAATAGAGAAGCCCCATTCACACCTATGGGAGGTGTTGTTAAGAAAAGAAGTGAAGTCAGTCTTCTAATACACATGACAATGAGAGACAGTACGTGAATTCCGTGGGGAAAATAACACAGTAAAACTATTTTTTCCCATTACAAAAAATGGTTGTCCCGATGTAGCAGCCTTTGGAATGCTGTATAGAAAACAGCACAGCAGGCCTGATGCTAACCTTTGAAAGACCTTTGGCTGGTGTCTAGGAACTTGAATTTCAGAAAACTCCCACCATTTCCAGAACTGATAAGAGAGGCTTATTATGCCTACATTGTCTATACAAACAAAATGCTTTATGCTGAACACCTACTTTCCTTCTGGAGTCTGCAATTTTGGTATGTGACAAACGGAGGTTTGCCTACATGACCCAATAAAAGCCCTGGGTGCTGAGTCTCTAATGAGCTTCCCTGGTTGGCATTTTTCACACGTTTTGTCATAACTCATTGTGGGGGGGATTCAAACATCCCAGGTTATTCCGTTACAGAGGACCCTCGAAAGGTTGCACCTGGTTCCCCCAGGACTCTTTTCCCCATGCAACTTTTCTCTTTGCTGATTTGGCTTTGTATCCTTTCACTATGATAAATGTCAAACAAAAACCTTCATGGTCAAAAACTTATCTGAAAGAAAGGGTTTATTGGGCCTTATGCTAGCCAGAAAAGCACCAGGTCTGGGGCATGCATTTTGAACCACCAGCAGCATGGCTATGTGAAAAGACAAGCATGCCCACTGTCCTGGAATTGACAGGTTCTTTTATGCATTACGTTTTGGGGAAGAAAGATGGAGGTTGTTTTAAAAGAATTTGCACTTCCTATAGATAAGGTGGTGCAGGAAAAGATGTAGTAGGGACAGCTCTAGGCTAGTGCGTAGTCTAAAAGCTATGCTCAACCACTGAGCCACACTGGCTGGGCAAATATTTTCTACTTTTGATTGGTTATGGGAATCAGTCCTGACAGTTCATGCATAAGCAGGATGCAGCGGTGTCTGGTGGTCACTACAGAAGTTAATTCAAAGCTTCATTGCATATGTTCAGGAACATGAGCAATCTATTGTTAGTTGGCCTATAGCTCTTAACTGGTTAAACACTCTTGTCTATTTCTCTCACTCTCTGGCCAGCTGTAATTTAATTTAGAACATCTTGGAATTTTTCTCTTGCCATAACTTATCCCCACAAGTACTATGATACTGAGTCCTGTGCCTCCTCCTAGTGAATCACTGAACCTGGGGGTCTTGGTGATTCCAACACAGATGTTATCTCTCCTAGACAAATCTCCTAATCGACTCCATCTGAGTGGGAGAGAAGGCTACTGGTTCCTCCCCAGAACGCAAGGGAAAGGGCCCAGGTGTGCCCTGCTGCCTGTACCTGGTTTTTCTAGAAGATTGGTCTACTTCAGATTAGTGCAGTGGTTCTCAACCTTGGCTGCACATTAGAATCACCTGAGAATCTTTTTAAAATCCTGATTTCTGAGCCTCATCCTCTGGAAATTCTGCTTCTTTGTTATGGGGTGGGGCCACAACATTAGGAACAAAGGAACAGAATTTCTGGAGGATGAGGCCCAGAAATCAGGATTTTAAGAAGATTCCCAGGTGATTCTAATGTGCAGCCAAGGTTGAGAACCACTGGGTTAGTGGAATCAGTACTAGCGTGGTAATTACTCTAACTTATGTACATGAGAACAGGCATTATGTCAGCCCTTTGTACATTGCCCTGGGGTTCATTGCTTGGGTGATGGCCAGACATTTCTGTTTTCCCTTTCTTTCACACTTAATATCTTAAGGCACACATAGAAATTATCTGAAGTTTTCACATACAAAAATGAATGAAAAAATCATCTAATTGAATAATAGGGAATGATTAATTATTTGGGCTCACTTACGGTGTCAATAACCTCCAGGACAACAATGGCTTATCCAGGCATCTGTAGAGGATCCAGCCCTTTTCCTTCTGGAGCAGTGGTTCTCAACCTTCCCAATGCTGCGACCCTTTAATACAGTTCCTCATGTTGTGGTGACCCCCAACCATAAAATTATTTTCATTGCTGCTTCATAACTGTAATTTTGTTACTGTTATAAATCGTAATATAAATATCTGATATGCAGGATGTATTTTTCATTGTTACAAATTGAACATAATTAAAGCATAGTGATTAATCACAAGAACAATATGTAATTATATATGTGTTTTCCGATGGTCTTAGGCGACCCCTGTGAAAGGGTCGCTTGACCCCCAAAGAGGGCGCGACCTACAGGTTGAGAACCGCTGTTCTGGGGGAATGAAAAGCCGTCCTCTCCTATACCTGCAAATTCTGTCTGACAGTCCGGAATGGGAATTCTCAATATTCTTTAGAAAGGCTCCCCAAAGCTACATGTAAGGATAAAAGGAATCCCAGACTTATTTTTAAGAATCAATGATTCTATTCCTCTGAAGAGATGACACTGACAAATATGTTAGTGTTTAGCCACATGCCTATTACACTTCAGATGAAAGCTCCTGCCAAGACCTGCCCTCACAAACAAAAGTCCTGATGTCACACTGTCAACAACACAAAAATCTATCAACTCGCAATTCCTGATAGCCCATTATAAAATGAAAAGTTCTTTCTGAATGAATCAATAATAAAGGCCACCCGATGTAAACGAAATATGTGTCTCTGCCTTTCACTCTTTATCCAGTAACACACATATTGGGTGTTAATTAAACTATTTATGTATATTATCTTATTTAATTCTTACAATAATTCAAAGAGGTTTGTATTGTTGTCCCTGTTTGAAATGTCCAAACCCGTAGAGAATTTTTATGACTTTATGTGAGCCAAAATGACAATTGCCGAGAAGCAAAATCTCAATAAATTGAGAAAATGCTCTGGAGGATGGCAGTATAGCTTATTTGATACATTAAAATCAAAGGAGGAGACCTAAGAGGGTGTTACATAAAATCTACTGATGGTAGATTAGGGAAGCCAGAGGAAGCAATGTGGGGAAATCTCTGAGTCTGGATAAACAGTGAAAGGAAGAGGTGCATACTTCTTTTACATTGGTGGGTACAGGATACTTAACAATTAATATTTACAGCACACAGAGATGGTACGCGGGGAAGACAACAACGAGGGGTTCTATGCTCTTGAGCTCTGGTGCAGTGGGTGTGCCCTGAGGGGTCTGCAAAAGGAGATGACTCTGACATTTCAGAAGTATGTTATCTTAAATGCAAAAAGACTAAACAGGCTCACTGAGGTAAAGATTGAACTTTATAAA
>NW_006289416.1:4130350-4131771 GCF_000327345.1 Myotis davidii
GATTTTTTTTTTCGTCTGGCTTGTTTTATTTAGTATAATACTCCTTTCCCTTCTATTCTCTCTTTTAAAAAATCAATGGAAAAGAATATCCTCAGGTGAGGATTAACAGAAATAAATAAATAAATGATAAAAACAACTTTAAATATTTTTTAAAAAGCAGTTGCATTTTTAAAATTTTTTTCCATACTGTTTTTCACAGTGGCTACACCAGTCTGCATTCCCACCAACAGTGCAAGAGGGTTCCCTTTTCTCCACATCCTCGCCAACATTTGTTGTTTGTTGGTTTTATTGATGATAGTCATTCTGACAGGCTTGAGGTGATATCTCATGATGGTTTTAATTTGCATTTCTCTGACGATTAGTGACACTGAACATTTTTTTCACATGTCAATCAGCCATCTGAGTGTCCTCTTTGAAGAAGTGTCTATGTAGGTCCTTTGCCCATTTTGTTAATTGAATTGTTGTTTTCTTGGTCTTGAGTAGTATAAGTTCTTAATATATTCTGGAAATTAATCACTGGTCGTGTTGATTGTGGGTCCACTTGGGCAGGATTCAGGTACAGGTTGATGTCAGACATTGTATGTAACCACCCTTGGGCTGTCTGTCTGGAGCTACCATGCTATTCACTGTTCCTGGCTGCATCTAGTGGGCCTAGGTGTGTCGGGGAGGGGCCATTCTGTGTACAAGGGTCAGCCTCCTGAAGCTCTAAGCTGGGGGCAGATCTATAAAAGGTCTGAGGCTCCCTGAGGACCTCCTCCACCTGTCAGCTATTGTCTCCCCCAGAGGTGGCCTGGTCTTCCTCCAGAGCCTTTGAAAGAAAGACTGTAAGGTGGTTCCATACTGGCACTGCACAGACACTTCCATAGGTAACGAGCTCAGTTGGATAGGCTGACTGGGGTTGAAAGGACATACTAGTAGCTAGTGGGTCCTCTACCTGGGGACTGTGTGGTCAGGCACTCAATGAGGGGAAAGTGAGTCCTACTCCAGAGCCAAGCCGCTCAGTCTCTGCCAAAGTCTCCCACTCTAGTTACCCCAGGAGGAGCACACCACAGGCTGCCATAGGGTGGAGCCATCTGTCCCCTGTGCAGGAGCAAGGTCAACAGGGCAGAGCCACGCAGGCTCTGGAGGCCAGGTCAAAAGAGTCTCCCATTGGTGGTGCCAGCTGAGCCCTCAGGACGGGGCCAACCACTTTGTCCTGGTCCCAGACAATATCTTCCAAGGGAGATACACTGGGAACGTCCCAACTCTGGGCAGGTCTTTCAGAGTGCTTTAAATACAAAATAACCCTGAAAGGATTTCTCCAGCTTTTCAAACAACAGAATTAACCATGTAAGTGCTTACATGGGGGGAAAAAAAGAGCCAAATACTTTCTAAAGAGAAACAGGAATGATCTTAGAAAAGTGAAGATATATAACCTTTCC
>NW_006289416.1:4132658-4139892 GCF_000327345.1 Myotis davidii
ACCTATAAACCAGGAGGTCATGGTTCAATCCCTGGTCGGAGCACATGCCCGGTTGTGGGCTCAGTCCCCAGTAGGAGGCATGCAAGAGGCAGCCAATCAATGACTCTCATCATTGATGTTTCTATTTCTCTCTCCCTCTTCTTTCCTCTCTGAAATAAATAAAAATATATTTTTCTTAAAAAAGAATTTACTTGGATAACTGACATTTAGGGAAAATCTTCTATGTGCCTGAAACTAGATTAAATGCTTTGCAGACATAAATCATTCCACTTATTCTCAATAAGAACTCTTCAAGGTAAATATTGTTACTGCCGTTTAGCAAATGAGAAAACTGAGATTCAGAGGGATTGAGTAACTTTCCCAAGAATACACAGTTACTAAGTGCTTCTTGAATAAACCACACAAATAAAGAAAGGAGGAAATTAACAAAAATCCCCGTGGAATGAGTTCCAAAGGCTTGCCTATTATTTCCTTATGCTGGCAGAAGGCATATTTCTAGCCTACTAGAAATATTACTAGACCTGAAGATACCCAATTTTACTTTAGTATATAATCAAGTAAATAAAATTATATATTTAGAGTCCAGTAGGGGCTATTCCTTTCCTCTGCCCCTATCTTTTTGGGATAGTTAAATTTAGGTGGAAAAGTATAATTTTGGGAGCATAAAAGGATGTAAGAATTACAGAGAATCTACTATTTGATAAAAAAAAAATGAAATGGTAATAGTAGAAGTTGTAATAATTATAACAAATGATATTTTTATTATTTAGCACTATTTAAGCACTTTATACAAAGGAACTTATTTAATTCTCCTAACAATCTATGAGGATACTATGATCAAACCATTTTACAGGTAAATAATTGAAGCACAAAGAATTAATAACCTGCCCAAGATCAGACTGAGCAAATGGAAGAACCAACATTTGAGCTCCAGAGTCTGGGGTTTTAGAAGTGCAAGGGATTCAGGTCCTCCTGGCTTTTCTTCTCACCCCCCACCCCTGCACAGTACAAGGGCTCTTAATTCTTCTCTTTCTTAAGTGACAACAATGGTTACAAAAGGAAAACTGGTTTAAATAGGAGCTCCCGTTATATGAGAGACAGTCTAGTCTATTTTGTTACTTGGGGAAAACTGTCCTACCCTCACCCTACCGCACCTTTCCACCAAACATACCCTTCCTTTTTCCATCCCAATCAATCACATCCATCCCATCTGTGAGTTATAGCGGCGAAGTATACTGATGACACTCACAGCAATGCATATGCATATTAACAGAGACCTTCAAATACTGCTAAACCTAATGGGATAACTGTAATTATAGACTTTCAGGCACCAGGGCAGGTTTGGGGAATGGCATTAAGAACAGTAGGTCTCCAGAGGAATTTTCAATTAGGGACATCCTTAATGACATTGAGTTGTATGTACTATGTAAAATATGGTCTTATAAATATGCAAATATATGGCATAAAGCAGAGGTCCTCAAACTTTTTAAACAGGGGGCCAGTTCACTGTCCCTCAGACCGTTGGAGGGCCGGACTATAGTTTTAAAAAAAAACTATGAACAAATTCCTATGCACACTGCACATATCTTATTTTGAAGTAAAAAAACAAAATGGGAACAAATACAATATTTAAAATGAAGAACAAGTAAAGTTAAATCAACAAACTTACCAGTATTTCAATGGGAACTATGGGCCTGCTTTTGGCTAGTAATACAACATCATACACAACTGAATAGCAATCAAAATATAAATGCACTTACTGTCAATTAAATTGGGATTCCTACTCCTCGGCTGTCTGCAGAGCCGGATTAAGTTCCCATAGGGCCCTAGGCAGATTACCAGTTTAGGGCCCCCATGCGATAACACTAAGCACTGACCATTTGCAATAACACTGAAGCACTGACCATCTGCATTAACACTGACCGCTGACCATTTGTGATAACACTGACCGCTGACAATTTGCATTAATACTGAGCGCTGACCATTTGCATTACCACTGAGCACTGACTATTTGCATTACCTCTGAGCACTGACCATTTGCATTACCTCTAAGCACTGACAATTTGCATTACCTCTAAGCACTGACAATTTGCATTATCACTGTGATGCAACCCCCCTAGAAACCACCCCCAACAAACTAACCAAGTTCAGAAAAAAAGGCTCTCCTAACTCCAAAAAAAAGGCTCTTCTAACTTCAAAATAAAGGCCCTACTAACTGCAAAATAAAAACAAATAGACCTCTTAACTTCAAAAAAAAATAAATCCTAACTTGTTCTTACCTCGATCCTCAGGCAGCAGCAGGCTCTGCACAGGCAAGCTCATGACTAGTCAGATCACACCCGAGACTGAGAGGAGGAGTTGAGAGACAGAGAGAAGGAGGGGAGTCGGGGAGTGCGGCACACATTCCACACATGCACACTGTGGCCCGGGATGAGCCAGCTGCTAAGCAACAAGCAGCAGCTGCAAAAACACCCAGCAGGCTGGATAAATGTTTTTGGCGGGCCACATGTGGCCTGCAGGCTGTAGTTTGAGGAACTCTGGTATAAAGTAATGCCAATGAACTTTTAGGCTCAAATAAAAGTATACTGCGGATTCATAATTAGATGGGCAGATCCAATTCATGCCTATAAGAAGTAGTCGAAATTATAGAATCTCCTCTGGAAGCTTTTAAAATGTCTTGCTTGGCCAGCGTGGCTCAGTAGTTGAGCAATGACCCATGAACAAGGAGGTCACAGTTCGATTCCCAGTCAGGGCACAAGCCCGGGTTGTATATGGGGTATGCAGGAGGCAGCCAATCAATGATTCTCTCTTATCATTGATGTTTCTATCTCTCTCTCCCTCTCCCTTCCTCTCTGAAATCAATAATGTATATATTAGAATAGTACCTTATCAATATATGACAAGATTTCCATGTAAATGTTTCTGACTATTCACTCCTAAGATGTATACTTGTTCATGCCTTAAGAACATCCAGACAAATGGACATGGACAACAGGGGGATGGGAGCACAGACACACAAAGATCTAGACATTCTCACGTAAAGGAGGTACATATGAGAGGATCAGATCCAAAGATGATAGTAGAATCTCCAACTCAAGAATTCAGACATACCCACATGTGCTGAGACTGATTTTTTTCTCCCTCTTTTTGTGTGCAGTGGATTTGAACTGGGTAGCCTAGTACCACAGACACTTCAGGTAGGAGCATTGGGCTGGAGATGGGGAGGCTTGGGATCTAATTGTTTCTCCGCTATTAACTAGCTTTGTCAATTCGGGCAAATTACATATCATCTTTGGCCTTCAGTTTCCTTTTATGATAAATGAGAGGGGTCTGCTGAAGGAATCCCTATGAACTCTATTGGCTTGAAAATTCAATGATACAGAACATACTATTGCTACACGCAACAACATAGATTAAATACAAATACAATGTTGAGCAAGGGAAATAATGGGGAGCAGAGTTTTCCACCCAAAAATATAACTTTTTGATATTTTAAGCCGGTTATTTTTAATAAACAGAAGACTGTAAAAACCTTTGACCTTCCCCCTAAGTGCCTAAAAGAGTTTAGATAGAGGACCTGCTCCCAGATGGGAGCCATCTTCATAGATAACTGTCGTGTGACACAAAGTAGTGTGCAACAGACAGGGAGGAAGCTAGCAAGGCTTTTAATCTGTGCCCCACTGTTAAAAATGGCCCAGCAAACATTTATTTGCCAAACGTTTGCTCTTCTATCTCCATGTAAATTGTCTTCTGCCCTTCAAAGTCCCAAACCACAGCACACACACACACCTTTCTCCTTAGCTCCAGAATAAAATAGGAACGTCACTGTCCAATGTATCCTGGGGTATCATATTCTTATGGCACCCCCCACACATACATATATATGAAATTCGGTTATTTTCTCCTGTTAACCTGCCTCTTGTTAATTCGATTACTGGCCCAGCCAGAAGAACGTGGCTGGACCTTAGGGCATTATATTAAGTGAATTAAACCAGTCAGAGAAAGACAAGTATTGTATGATCTCATTTATATGTGGAATCTGAAACAGCTGAACTTATGGAAACAGAGAGTAGAACAGTGGTTGCCTAGGACTGGGGGTTGGGGGAAATGAGGAGATGTTGGTCAAAGAGTACAAACTTCCAGTTATAAATTCTCAGGATTGAATGTACAGCATGGTGACCACAGTTAAAATACTCAGTCAGAAAAGATGAAATACTGCCATTTGCAACATGAATAGACATTGAGAATATTATACTAAGAGAAATAAGTCAGTCAGAAAAGCTAAGAACCATAAGATTTCACTCATATGTGGTATATAAAACTGAAATTCATAGGCACAGACAGCAGTATGATGGTTACCAGAGAGAAGTGGGGTGGGAGGGTAGTAAAGGGTGAAGTAGGCCAAACATATGGTGACAAAAGATGATTTGACTTTGGGTAGTGGGAACACAATGCAATATACAGATCATGTATTATAGAAATGTACACTTGAAACATATATATCTTATTAACCATTGTCACCCTAATAACGATAATTTTAAAAGAAAAGAAAATTTATTTTAAATTTAAAAATTACTGCTTTATATATTAGAAAGTTGCTAAGTGAGTAGGTCTTAAATGTTCTCACCACACACAAAAAAAGAAGGTAATTGCATGAAATGATGAAGGTGTTAACTAACCCTATTGTAATCATTTCACAGTATATACGTGTATCAAATCATCAGGTTATACACCTTAAACTTACATGATGTTACATATCAATTATACCAAAATAAAGCTGGAAAATAAATTTATATCCTATATAATAAAAGCCTAATATGCAAATTCACTGAACAGCGGAATGACCATTGGAACAACCAGTCACTATTATGCACACTGACCACCAGGGGGCAGACGCTCAACGCAGGAGCTGCCCCCAGCCCACAGGCCCCCGGCCAGCCAAAGCAGGTGCCAGCAGGGCCCCCTGACCACCCTGCTGGTCACCCCACAGATCGGCTCTGATCTTTGGCCAGGCCTAGGGACCCTACCTGTATACGAGTTTCATGCACCAGGCCTCTAGTATATATTAAATCACTGCAACTTACAGTCAGAAAAAGTTAAACACATACATATACATACTCAGTTGTCTGATTGCTTCAGACAATATATAGCATTCTTCTATTTAATTCATATGCTTCCTCTACCAGGAAAAAAAGCATTATGTTGACTTAAACCCTTTTAGAAAATTCAGCTTGAGACTAAATGAAAATGTTTAGTGCCCTCCCCTTCCCTCCTTTTTTTCTACCCTCTCTCCCTCTATTCTCCCTCCCTTCTTCTCCCTGAAGTTATTCTGATCCCTTTCAGGAGCCTACTCTCAGGACTTCCCAGGCCTGCTCTCCTCTCAGCAAGAGGGCCACATTCCTCTCTTCCTCCCACCGAACTCTCAGTGCGGCTGACTTCAGCGAGGCAATGGAAAGAAAGCAATAGGACTGAAAGCCTTCATTCCAAGATCACTTTCCCAAGATAGTCGTATTTGGAAAGTAGCATTTATTTCCTACACAAACTCCTACAAAATTGAATATGTAGTTTGGCCTGAATGCCCAAAGAAATTGAAGAATTCTAGTACTGTGGGAAAAGAGGGACATTATTATCACTCTTGAAGGTGGCTACTGCCCACGATGCGAGGAGTATTGCTGTTTGACTGCTCACAGCATCTAGAAGATGCTGTAAGGATGATGGGTGAGTCACGCTCCTTAATCCCCGAGTGGGATCATCGTGCTTTTTTTCTTAATTTCTAGATTGACAAGAGTTCAATAAATTATAGGCATATGTTATGCAGATAATATTTCAAATGTCACAGGAAAATGCTGCCCTGAAACTGGTAAGTAAATAGTGAAAGAATTCTAACTTAGCTAGAATATACAGTCATGTCTCCAAGTGACAGTCTATTATTCACAGGCTTCGCAGCTCCACAAAATCATTTCTTTTTAAGACCACTTATTGCTTTCCATTTCCATTGCTTCATATATACATATGCAACTACAAAGTAAAAGCAGGAACTAGACTTATGGTCTTTAGAACACTTGGTGCCACTGTTAATGGAGGCCTAAACCTTGATGATAGAGTCTCGGGCACAGTGTGGGATTACCATACCCAACCAACTTTTATTAGGCATCTATTAAGTATCAATCATTGAGATACACCCTCATAAGTACTGCCATATGCCAATTCTGTTATCACTGGAAGGAGATGCTGGCATTCATCTAAATGCCTTTGATCAGATTACCATTATACATCCTCCTTTGGACCCCAACATCATAAACCTGCTCATGGGACAAATGAGAGAGTCAACCCATATCCATATGTTTAGAACATGAATCCAGAACATAAGATAAGTGAAGATGGGCAGGATGCAATATTTGCAATAGAGACATTTTTAAGAGAAATGTTTCTACATTCCATAATTCACATTTTTTAAGCAAGTGGAAACCAAGTAGTGGTGCTGGAAAAACAACAGCATATTATGAATCAAAAAAATATTTTCTAACCAAATAATCACCCCATTCTCTCAAAAAATAAAACATAAAATTCCTGACTTTTCCTTCTGAACCTGGATCTCCAATTTACTGCCTTGTGTCAATTATTTACAAAATGCAGTTTCAGTCATTCTTTATTCAATTACTAGAGGCCCGGTACATGAAATTCATGCACTCAAGGGGGGTCCCTGACCCTGTCCTGTTCCCTCTCGTGGTCTAGGAGCCCTCAGAGGATGTCCAACTGACAGTTTGGACAGCAGTTGGACATCCTTAGTACTGCCGTGGAGGTGGGAAAGGCTCCCGCTACCACTGCTATGCTTACCAGTCATGAGCCTGGCTTCTGACTGAGTGGTGCTCCCCCTGTGAGAGCACACTGACCCCTAGGGGGACGCTCCTGCATTGAACATCTGCCTCCTGGTGGTCAGTGCATGTCATATGGACTGGTCGACCAGTTGACTTTCTGCACCCTGGTAGTCAGTGCATGTAATAGCGAGCAGTTGGGCAGCCTTAGCATATCATTAGCATTTTATGCTTTGATTGGTTGAGTGGACAACCAGATGACCGGACACTTAGCATATTAGGCTTTTATTATATAGGATTAATAGTATCTAGAGCAGTGGTTCTCAACTTTGGCTGCACATTAGAATCACCTGGGAATTTTTTTTTTAAATCCTGATTTCTGGGCCTCATCCTCCAGAAATTCTGTTGTTGTTTTTTTG
>NW_006289416.1:4139962-4141001 GCF_000327345.1 Myotis davidii
TAATATTTATACTCCTTGCAAATATGACAAAATTTGAATTCTCATCACCATCTACTTGTCCTTAGGATACCTGAATCCATTATGTAATCAAGGACTCATTTAGTGTGTTGTGAAGGTGGGCGTACTATGGGGGCATCCATTTAAGAGGGAAGGGGCAGGAACAGGGAATTTTAGGAACAGAGAGAAATGTCATCATCTCATAAAGAGCCAACAATGGAGTTCATTCAATGTGGGGAAATTCTTCACTAACCTGACTTTACAGCATCCAGAAGCACACAGACCCTTTCTTGATGACTACATAATTCAGAGTTGCGGTTTTTTAAAAATATACTTTTATTGATTTCAGAGAGGAAGGGAGAGAGAGAGATAGCAACATCAATGATGAGAGAGAATCATTGATCACTGCCTCCTGCACACCCCACACTGGGGATCTAGCCCATAACCAGGCATGTGCCCTGACTGGGACTCGAACCCTTACCTCCTGGTTCATAGGTCAATGCTCAACCACCGAGCCACGTCAGCTGGGCTTCATTCCTTTTTATCTCTGAGGATTCCATTATATGGATATAACACCAGTTTGCTTAGCCATTCACCTATTAATGAGCATTCGAGTTGTTTCCTGTTTGGGGGTTATTATGAATAATGCTGCTATAAGCATTCATGTATACAAATATTTGTAGGGGCATAAGCTCTCATTTTTCTTGAGACGAGTCCTAGAAGTCAAATGGCTGAGTCCCATGGTAAGAGTATGTTAATCATTTTAAGAAACTGACACACTATTTCTAAAGTGGTTGGACCTATTTTCTTGAAAGACTATTTTATACTTTCTCTTCTCTCAAAAACCTTCTCCTGCAGAGATCTCAATACCAGATATCAAGCTGTATTACAAAGCCACTGTTCTCAAAACTGCCTGGCACTGGCACAAGAACAGACATATAGACCAATGGAATAGAGTAGAGAACCCAGAAATCGACCCAAACCACTATGCTCAATTAATATTTGACAAAGGAGGCAAGAGCATACAATGGAATCAAGAGGG
>NW_006289416.1:4142493-4168017 GCF_000327345.1 Myotis davidii
TAAACGAAATAAGTCAATCAGAGAAAGATAAATATCACATGATCTCACTCATCTGTGGATTATAATGAACATAAACTGATGAACAAAAACAGATCCAGAGATAGAGAAGCATCGATCAGACTGTCAAACCACAGAGGGAAAGTAGGGGTGGGTGGGGGTAAAAAGGAGAGATCAACCAAAGGACTTGTATGAATGCTATAAGCCTAACCAATGGACACAGACACCAGAGGGCATGAGTGAGGGGTTAGGGGGCCCATGGGGGGATAAGAACACATATGTAATACCATAAGAAAGCAAGGTCATCAGCTAGGAGTCAAAAACAAGAAGGTTAAAAAAATTTTTCCTTTTAATTTTAACACAAGGATATGTTTTTTGTTGATTTTTTTGGAGAGAGAGGAAGGGAGAGAGAGAAGGAGAGAAACACTAATGTGGGAGAGAGATAGTCACTGGCTGCCTCTGCTAGGTGCCCCACCAAGGATCAAACTGGAAACCTGGATGTGTGCCCTGACTGGAATTGAACCCATAGCTTTTTGGTGTACGGGACGATGTTCCAATCAATTGAGCCACCTGACCAATGCAGGAGAAAGTTGTTTGTTTGTTTTAAGTTTTTTCTTAAAAATACAAATAAATAAATAAATAAAGAGAGAACTTAAAAATATCCTTGTGTTAAAATTAAAAAAAAAAAATTAACCTTCTCCTTTTTTTACGCCTAGCTGATGAACTTGCTTCCTACTTGAACGATTAAGTGTTATCTTCAGTTTGATTGAAATTCTGTCTCTGTGGTCAATAGACCCCAGGCTTTGTTCCTAAGATTATTTTATGCAGACCAGAATCGCATTGTCCTGAGGGCTTAATGATTAGGGGAATGGATGTACAAAGAAGGAGGCAGATGCATCAGGGTGCTGGATGAAGCCAGTTTGAATCAAATGAAAAGAAAGAAGATCATATGAAAGAAATGAAGTTTCTGAGTGGTTACACCAGGGTTCCCAAGTCAAACAACCTCAAGCCAACAACTTCCAGAACCTGTGAAACACAGCCTCCCAGGGTCTCTCCCACAGAGACTGGACCACACCTGGAGTGCTCACCCCTCGGCCTGGGAGTGGTGGGTGTACCCAGTGGGAAGGGAGGCCCACACAAATGCATGCAAGATAGAGCAAGAGAGGGAGGTGGCCTCAGGCCAAGGGCCAGGGCTTTCTCTCCCTGTGCCACCATATTCCAGCACAGACCACCAAGGAGGCCAAGAATTCTAAATTCAAAGCAGTCTTCCAAAATTACTGGACAAGCATACATTGGTATATTGGTTAAATGTTGAGGGTGGAATTGTGAGTGATTTTTTTCCTATGTGTTTTATTGCCAGGGTGTTTCTCAGCATCTAGAAGGGTTTAGGAATCTGGAGAAGAGCTTTGAGTAAATTAATAAAGAGACTAGACATGAAATATAAATTTGGAAGGCATTCTTGGGGAGAGCCAGAGGAGACTTAGCTATACTAACCAAGTTCTCTGAGTCTCTGGACCCTGCTTTTTATTAACACAAATTGCCCCGAAGCAAAGCAGATATACATATCAAAAGGTAAAGTTTGGTAAGCAGTAAAAAGATTATCAGGTTGGGGAAAACTGCCTTCGGCTGTTCAGCTGTTTGGCCAGCAGCAGGTAATAACATGTAGATTTTCAGGTTTGGGGGAATGCTTTCAGCTATTCCAGCAGGCAATAATATGTATTCAGCCCTGCTGAAGCCTCAAGGTTCACCAACCTTTTGATGAACTTCTTGCATTTATGACCTGCTGGAATTAGCCCCCAGTATTTTATTATTATTTTCGTTTCAGTTTTCATTTCTATAAAACTGAGGATGATAATGGGACCTACTTCATCAAATTTTTATAAAGACTAAATAAGAGAATTCATGTAGTAAAACTTGAAGTGCAGTACCTGACATAGAATAAATGCTCAATAAAATAATTGTGTCTCCAATTATTATTATGCTCATGTACTAATTTTATAACTAGAAACCTGGGCAACAAATGCTATTTTTAAAATCCTGTGGGGGCTGGGGGGGGGGGCCATTATTATTATGCTCATGTACTAATTTTGTAACTAGAAACCTGGGCAACAAATGCTATTTTAAAATCCTGTGGGGGGCATTTATAAGCTGCCTTCCAGGTTGCCAGGAAGGTATATGTGTCAAGATGGAAAGTAACAACAGAGTTTGGTAGCTTGATAGACAACTTTTCAGAATTTAGACATGATTTGTGAACTTCTATTTAGTCTCATGCCCCTGGCTTTGCAAATTTTAAGAGTGCTTTCTTCAAATTCTTTTCTTGAACTTCAAGTATCCAAATACAATGAATGCACCTAATGAAATACCGCAAGTGAAAACCTGCCCATTTAAACCTCTGAGATTTTGTATGTTCTCAAACTTACCAACGGAGGTGCTTGGTCCAGATGAATAGGTCCTCTTGAGGCAGATTATGAACATCAACAAAATTCATCTCCTGTGGTAATATTTATAAATATTAATAAGGTTTTGGGCATTTAACACAGCCCAGTACAGCAGCAAGGAATTTGCAAACAATATTCTATTCAATCCTCAATACTCTAAAGCAGTGGTTCTCAACCTAATCCACGACCCTTTAATACAGTTCCTCATGTTGTGGTGACCCTCAACCATAAAATTATTTTCGTTGCTACTTTATAACTGTAATTTTGCTACTGTTATGAATCGTAATGTAAATATCTGATATGCAGGATGTATTTTCATTGTTACAAATTGAACATAATTAAAGCATAGTGATTAATCACAAAAACAATATGTAATTATATATGTGTTTTCCGATGGTCTTAGGTGACCCCTGTGAAAGGGTCGTTCGACCCACAGGTTGAGAACCGCCTCTCTAAAGTAAGTACTAATATTATTTTATTTTACCGACTAGCGGCCCAGTGCACGAAATTCGTACACTGGGGTGGGGGGGCCTCTCGCAGTCCAGGACCCCTTGCTCCTTAACAGGTTGAGAACCGCCACTCTAAAATAAGTACTAATATTATTTTATTTTACCAACTAGCGGCCCGGTGCACAAAATTCGTACACTGGGGTGGTGGGGGACCCTCAGCTCGGCCTGCACCCTCTCGCAGTCCAGGACCCCTTGCTCCTTACTGCCTGCCTGCAGTGGAAGTGGGAGAGGCTCCTGCCACTGCAGCTGTGCTCACTCCTGGCTAAGCAGCACTCCCCCTGTGGGAGCGTACTGACCACCAGGGGGCAGCTCCTGCATTGAGCATCTGCCCCCTGGTGGTCAGTGTGTGTCATAGCGACCAGTCATTCCACCAGACATTCCACCATTTGATCATTTTGCATTGTTAGGGGTTTATTATATAGGATGAGGAAACTAAGATGGAGAGAAGTTCAATACTTGTTCAAGTTTGCATAGCCAGAAAAGACAACATTCTGGGCCAGCTGGACTCTGCAGCCTGCAGAGTACCCTCTCTCTGCCAACTACTCCATGGCCCCCAGAACCACAATCCTCTCTCAGTCTCTGTCTCCTCTCTTCCTTACATCCTCTCATCCCCCCCACCCCTCAGGCCTCCAACCTCAAGTTTCTAGTTATAATAATAACTTATTGGGTTGAACATAGAGATTATTTTGGGGGGCTGGTGCCTTAAAACACACACATGGAAAAGGAAAGATACTGTGAATTTAGGGTACCCTGGAATCTGGCAGCCTATGCCCCGTGAAGGGATGAAGGAACTGGAGCCATGTCATGGAGATTCCCAAGGGAGTGGTGGGAAGTCAGGCATGGGGCATGCACAGTGTACACTGGTGCTAGGAGTGTGCTGTATCTGCTACACCTCGCAAAGAAAGGGACAGGCAGAAAAGGACAGAAATGAGAAGGTATACAGACATGAGCATCAGTGCTGAAGCAGAGGGAAAGGGCGTCCAAACTGAAGGAGAGTCTCAGAGTAGGGAGCACAGTTTGGGTCAGAGAGAAAAATTAGTAAATTTCACTCTTCCTCACTAAGCTCCAAACCAAACTCACTCCTGTTTAATTGTTTAGTTAAATCAAACTTGTTTTAAGAAGGAACCTAACCTATGTGTTTTTGAAATATAGAGCTGAGGAGGGAGCTATAAATTTCCTCAGAACAGTTCTGTGTTTGGGTTACAGTGAATGAGCCCAATAAAGAATCAAAGTGTTCCCAGAAGTATGTCCTGGACATTAGCAAAGCCAGGGCATGCCCCTGAACCTGAATGGATACCCCCAGGGGACAGCCTAAACCCATGCATGACTGACAGGTGCAGAGGATAACGCCCTGCCTCTCTGCAGCCTGACGGGAGACAACTCAAATGAGTGCTCCCCTTCGTAGGACTTCGCTTCATATGACAGATGAAATCATTTGGAAAGGAACAAGGGGACAAGAGGAGAGCCTCTTTTCTCTCTATCACCCTTCATCTCTTTTCTTTCATCTTCAAATGCTAACTATGTTTACTTTGGGGGAATAGATTGAGGCACAGCCATGAGATCTGCCCTCTACATATAGAGAGATGAAAATGATATTTTGTTGTAACTCCACATTTCAATTCAACCTCACTCTTCTTCCAGAGCAAAAGCATTTTGGGCACTCAAAAACTATTACTTGCTCTTGTTTCTGTTACCACGACAACAGGCATCTGCTCTGAGTGGACTGGAAGGATAGGGAAACAAATATGTTTCAATCTACTTGAGGAATATTTTCCTGTTGATAGCACTAAGCTTCCAGTGCTACTGGCTTCTACGCATATTAAGTGGTTAATGAAAGTGCCTTCAGGAACCTGATTCTTTCCAGGATCTAAGCTAAGGGACAACAATTCAATCCAATTCTTCAACTGATGGGAGGCAGCATGTGGGGCTCACAGGGAGCCCTCTGCCAATTCTCAACAGCAGCCAGGGTACACAAGGCCTGTGGTTCTGCATGGACTGAGACATGTGCATGGCTTGTTGGAGATAAAGTTAAAAACCCTTCATAGAGCCTAACTCCCTGGATATAACTCAAAGAGGAAATAACTAAGCTCCTCTCCCAGCAGTATTTATCTTGTACCAGATCCTATTTAATACTTTTGAGTCCTGTTGTAAGCTAGGGCCTCTATATAATTATTTGATCTAGTCATCTCAACATCTTTTTAAAGTAGGTTCAATTATCCCTACTTTTCACCAGAGGGAAAAAAATAATGCTCAAAGAGGTAAATGACATGTCCAAGTTCACATAGCCATCAAGAAAAATCTAATCTTCAAATTCACTTAGGAAAAAAGAGGAGCCTATCCTATGGTCTGCTATGGTGCAGAAAGTGGGGATTACTGAGCTGGCCACTTATTGAGTCACAGCCCAATAATCACTGTTGAACTAATAGCTTGGCTCTTGCTCTAGTGTAACTTACACTGAGGCATTCAGACAGGGATAAGTAAAAACATTTATAATTACTAGTCATGATAAGTAGAAAATGGTGCCCTAAGAAAGAATTGCTTTTTCATCCTTATGAAAACGTCTGCCCTCTGGAGCCCTCCTCTTTGCAAAGCAGGTCTGAGACAGTGTGCTGAGCTTTGCACAGTGACCAAGGACATGAACTTACTCTCAGTCTACAATTTAAGGCCTAGCTTTTCTACAACCTAATTGTGTGACCTGGGACAAGCAACTTAAAATTCTGTGGGCCTCACCAGATGCAGAAATACCTGCAGTGCATATAGCAGAAAGTGGCACAGAACATACATTTGAGTTTTCTCAACTATGTTAGTATTGTTATTACTTTTCTCCCACCCACACCCAAAAGTCTTCCCAGATGTTGCCTGCAATGGCAATGAGAAATGGTGGCCTCTAGAGATTATGTAACTAAAGCCATGGCGTGTCAGCTCAACTGGATGAAAATGTCTTCCTCCTCTGCCTGTGTGGACCCAGCTCCTTTCCCTGACCTGTTTTCTGGAGGCTGCTGTCAATGACCTGCTCACATGACCTCGAATCCCCTCACCATTTTCACGCTCACTGGATCCCACTGCACATTCACTCCCAACTGCAAGTACCTGTCTTTCTCTTCTGGTGGCCTGCACTCCAGCTGCCTGAACCCAAATTGATGCCTCCCTCCTGGGGACAACCTAAACCCATGCAAAAGCAACAGGTATAGAAGATAAAGCCCTGATTCTCTGTAACCTAATGGACTTTGTTTCCCCCTACACACCCTCACTTGGCTCTTCCCCTTACAAGTCATACTTCCAAACCCCCTACCAAGGGATGCTTCCTAATAAATGAATATATTTCCAAGAATCCTCTTCTCAGAATCTGCTTCTGGGAAACCAATGTAAGAGGCTAGAGTTAACTGGCCCAAGTACTTGCTTTAAGTAAGTTAGAAATCAAACACTTGGATGAGAACTGTTTCCATCTTAGCAAGGCTTCACACACAAGCTTTAGTATTCTCTGAAAATTTGAGAGAGTACGATGGGCATTTTGTCCTTCATTATAAAAGATGGAGGACTACTAGAGTTGAGAAGTGAAAACACAGTGATGCATTTTGGAACAAGATGACCTTCTGGGTAGCAATCACGCCTGAGTTAGAGTCATCAGACTTTCCACTGTTGCTTGTTCCCAAGTGAAATATTTCCTAAACAAAATTCAGAATGTGCCAAAATAAGCAAGGCCTTCTTAGGTGCTCAAAATTACAAGGTAATTGTAACCTTCTAAGTAAAATACAATTAAGTAGGAGTAAAATAGTCATCATTTGAATGTTTAATGGAATTCTAGCTAAGAAAATCTCTTTATCCTTAGAGCTTAATTGTTTGCAGTAGATAAAACCCTGAGCCCCTTCACAGTAGAGGCATTTCTAGTTTATCTTTGTATCTCTAGTAGTTGATGCAAAAATGTGTTAAATGAGTAAATAAATAGACTTTAGTTAACTTTTAGCTATTGGTATACTAAACAACCAATGGCTTTTATGCTTTAGAATATTATTTGTTCCTTTTTTTGCTTTCCTCTGTAAAGGTCCTTTTGAAAATTCCAATCTGACCAGGCTGAAACTAGTGAGGAATTATCCAGAGCAGAAGAAAAGAAGAGACTTTTCATGGTCGAGTGGGGTAATGGTAGCAGTAGTCCCAGTTGGAAAATCAGGGAAGCTTGGAGACCAAAGATGTCTAAACTTTAGCATGCTCACCTAAGAGATTGTGAAAGCACAGATGGTTGGGCCCCATCTCCAGAAGTTCTGATTCAGCAGGTCTGAGGTAGGAACCAGGAATTTGCATTTTTAACAAGTTCCAGATGATGCTAATGCTGCTGGTCCAGGAACCACACTTTGCCCTACCCGTGGTCGGCAAACCGCGGCTCGCGAGCCACATGCAGCTCTTTGGTCCCTTCACTGTGGCTCTTCCACAAAATACCAAATGCGGGCACACACGTACAGTGCGATTGAAACTTTGTGGCCCATGCACAGAAGTCGGTGTTTTGTGGAAGAGCCACACTGAAGGGACCAAAGAGCCGCATGTGGCTCGCGAGCCACGGTTTGCCGAGCCAGTTTGCCGACCACTGCCCTAGACCACTGATGCCCAATCTTGGCTTAACATGAAATCCCCTAGAGTGCTTTTAAAATGTTGATGTCTGGGTTCTCCCCAAACCTGATATTTTGATTAATGGTTAATGGTCTAGATCAGAGTCTGGAAATTGGTACTTGTAAAATATAGTCAAGATGCAAACCATTGCCCTATCCCATGGTGCATAAGGCATGTGAAAAAGTGTATAAGCCTTCCAGCTCTGAAATTTCTGAGTCCCTCCTCCCAGTTCCCCACAGTAATGTGGTTTTGTTAAGTATCTTTTTATTGATTTCAGAGAGGAAGGTTGGGCATTTTAGTTTGGGATAAAAGAGATTTGGAAATCTCTTACTTTGGACTTCCCTCTACCTGATCTGACCTACCACTGGGCAAGCAAATTACTGTTGCTAGCCTCCCAAGCATATCTCCCTCCAGGAAGTGGGAAGACCTGGGAAGCCATGCTCATCAAACCTCCTTGAGCTTAATATCTTCTGATATCCTTTGCTAAAAAAAAGAAATCCTCTTTGCTTATTACAATAATGGAAACTCTTAGAATATGTAGGTGTCTAAGTGCTCATTTTCACCCTCCAGCTCATTTCTCTGAGGGATTTTTTCAGGGTCATCGAAAGGAACAAAAAAAAAAAAGCGGGGGGGAGGGGGAGCGTATTTTCAGAGACTTGAGTATCCTTGCAGCAATCAGGTGATTAAGTTGCCTATAATTCTTAAATAACATGAATGAAAAATAGCCCCACAGTACTGTTTTTAAATACACTTCAGTTATGCCTCTCTTCCTGTATCACAATTACTTGTTTGCATTTCTATCTTCCTCCCACAATAATGGAGCTCTTTGAAGATAATTTCTCTCCCTTACTACCCTAGTACCTACCGAGCTCTTATTAAATGAAAGGTTTTTGAATGAATGTTGAACCATGTATTATTCAGACTGTTGACTCCTCCCTTTTGGGCAAAAAATGTTCTTACTCTTCCCAATTGACTCTCCATTTCCACCTAATTGCTGGAGGCCTTTACCTTGAACATAATTTAAAGATAAAAATCATCTTAGTAAAATCTCATACCATAAATTGCAAAAAAAAACAAACTAAGCCCAAACTACTTGAATGGCTTCCAAAAAATAGAAGCTAAAACAGAGCGCTATATTAAGTGAACTAATTAAATAAGGAAATGAGAATTTTGCTATTGCATTACAAGTTCCTGGTTTTACCTAAATGAATGATTTTTTTTAAAAGAAACTGTGGAAGAGCAAAATAACTTCATGGTAAAACTCTAAGCCCTAGAAGATCCTAGCATCCCTTCTATTCTAAACTTAGCTCAGCCACTGGCCCACCATGTGAATGAGTCACTGCTCTTGACTTAAATCATCCCTCTTATAAAACTTGTTAGGTAAAGACGTCACTGCAAATTAGATGTTGTAGCTAAGTTTAGCTATCCTTATGACATAAATATTGTAACGTATGTGAGTTCAATCATTTTTGTCTCATGACTTATATTTAGGCAGGTGCTTGAATATGTGTTTTTATACATACTGTAGCTAAAGATATACCTTCAGCATAGACAAAGATTATATATATATTAATATATATGCAAATAGCCACAGAAAGCACCTTGCACAGAAACATCCTTGAGCTATTTTAAGAGGCAGCATTATTTTACTGACAAATGTTCAGAATTTAGCTCTTCTACTTGCACCCAGCCTAATCTCTATGAATTAACTGTTCTCCTCAGAGAGGCTGTGTATGAGTATGTAAGTTTGCATATTGGAAGAAAGATGAGAAAAACTGTCCTCCCCCATCCCTGGCTTCTCCTCAGACAGTGCCATTCACATTAAGCCATACACGCAGATGCCAATGGTATAACCTAGGGGCCCATGGGGTCTCTACCAGAAGAAATCCCCCACAGGCTTCTCAGAGAAGCCTGGGGTTCCAGTCATCACAGCATTACCTTCATTTTTTAAGGGCCTTCTCAAAGAGATTATGCATTTTACCTGGATCAGGACAGGGTGTTATCTGGCAAAGGTTGCCCATTTAAAATATGAGTGACAAGAGATTATCTGGTGAACCCTACTACCACCCAGTTATTGTCACTTCTTTGGGATAAGGATACTGAAAGAATGAGGAAAAGAAAGGCTACATACAGAGAGACTTGAGAAGGCCTGAATCTTGGTTGGGAGGAGGAAATTAGAAACCTGGACAGTCCAGAAGCCCCACGAGGGTCTAGGCCAGTCGTGGGCAAACTACGGCCCGCGGGCCGGATCCGGCCCTTTTGAAATGAACAAAACTATTGAAAAAAAAGACCGTACCCTTTTATGTAATGATGTTTACTTTGAATTTATATTAGTTCACACAAACACTCCATCCATGCTTTTGTTCCAGCCCTCTGGTCCAGTTTAAGAACCCATTGTGGCCCTCGAGTCAAAGTTTGCCCACCCCCGGCTCTAGGCACTAGGGAGCAAGAAGCAGAGAACAGTACTAGGAACACTAGAAGCTAGGTAATTATGAACAAAAGGCTAACTCTGGTCAGCAGTGACCAAGACTGATCTCTGCATGGGAATGCACAGTTTACAGAGAACTTTATCAACTCATTTGAATCTCATAAAATCTTACTTTCCTCCTCGTTTTATAGAGGAAGAATGTGAGAGTCAGAAAAACTGAGGGGCTCACCCAAGTTCACTCGGCTAGTAAATGCAGAGACTGGACTGCAAACCACAGTCATCAAAATCCAGCCAGTCTTCTTGTTACACTGTGTCCGGCCAAGCAATGGCTATGCCAAACGATTCTGTCCCTTCCAATACACACAGATGTGATTATATTCCACCACTGAGTTTCCACTTACTGTGGCCAGAACTGACCCATGCTCCCAACGATAGTCAACAGGCTGCTCATATAAAGGGAACCAGTACATTAACCCTAAAACATGGGGCAAATAACTAAAGGAAAAACTTAAGAGGGAAATAAATATTAAGATAGGTAAGGAAGATATCCCAACCCCCCTAATCCAGAGGAGTATATTGTTAACATCATCCTGTGGGTGAAAGGAAGATCTGAGACCACAGAATGTAGGTTTTGTGAGGGGCCTCAAGAGTGTGGACCCACACCTCCAATATCAAGAAACAAGGCCATCTAGCCTGTCCATCAATACTGAAAAAGAAACATTCTTCAATTTCCTTCAGAAACCCATTCCCATGTCCAGTCACCTTTCCTATGGAAAAGGTGCTCTTTTGTATCTAATTTAAATATTTTCTATTCGTTAGTTTTCTTTGGTCTGTTTAAGAAGAGATGATCCATGCCATTTAAATAATATATTTAATATTTTAAAACCTACTAAGCATCCTTTCGGTATTTCCTCCCTAGTAAAACAGGCACATCTCCTTTGAGATCTCATAGTCCTATTTTTCATGCCTTTAATCAATTCCATTGCTCATCTGTGGTCCCTTTCCAATTTTACCACATACACCTTAAGATGTGAAGACCAAAGTACAGTACCCTGGAGGCAATGCTCTGCGGAACAGACCAATAAAAGGCTGGTTTCCCAGCTTCTGAAAAAAAAGATCACAAAATAAAACCCAGCGTCACGTTCATGCCCAAAGACCACCAATGAATCACAGCACCATCTTGCCGATTCATCGAACGTGCGCCCCTTTCCTAGTGCCCTACCTTCCCCCCTCAGCTGTTTCTCAGTGGTCCATGTTGAATGCTCCTGCACATAACCCTATCCTGACCCTTCCTGAGCAGCATCTCTAGAGAAGAAAGATCCACAGCAACTCACACGTTTAAAATATAAGAGGGGCCACTTCTCATTATCACAGATGACTGGAGAGTCACAAAATTTTAGAAGGAATGGAATGTTTAATCTAGCACCACAATGGCCGGGGAAGGAATTCACAATGTGCGTAGGTGCTCAATGAAGCCTCTATAGGTACAAATAGCCTAAGGACATTTGTAGGTGATTTATACACTTAGGTCTGTCTATATCAAGGGAAGCATTATCCTTATTCAACCGCTCACAGGTTTGATTAGCAAAGCAAGCAAAACTGAGAAAACCAGGAGTAGTACTTGGAGCTTGTTAGAAAATATATCGCGGCAGGGCCAGCACTTAGCCATTTTCTCTCTTGTTTTTCCTTTCCACCTGCATATTAAACTAAGCTATTTGCTCCTCACAAAGGGAAACTACTGTAACCTGAATGTTCCCATTTTTCTCCCTGAAGCAAAACAAGATTGTGTAAGTAAAAGCCCCAGAAATGTTCTAATCAAGAATGAGAACTAAACCCACAACAACTAAGATTTAGGCAAACAAGATAGTAGATTCCAGACTCAGCAGAAGCTGCTGATGTCGCTAGCAGCATTGCTAGCACACAAAACTCAATCCTTGGCTCTTAATAGAGACATCCTCACAGCTGACTGCCCCAGGCTTCTCTGCCTGGAGGGGCAGAGGCCCTGTTGGCAAATATTTACTCAGTCTCAGAGCCTCCTTTCCAGAGTGGTATTTTTCTTTACTCTGCTGATGGAGGGCAGCCCTATAGCGGCCAATGAAGTAGCACTATGTGCCACTGACCCTCCTATAGCATCCAGTATGGAGCCTGGGCCATCTCACATTCTCCCAGAATTCGTTTAGTTCTCTGAAATGTTAGCATGTTGCCTGCATTGCCGACTGGGTAATCTAACGTAGTCATTTCAATAGAGAAGAGAAGAGCCTGAAAAACCAGTAAAATTATTCTATTATATTTATTTCACAGTTAAACCGTATCTGTTTCCAAAAATATACACAGTTATTTATTAGCCATATTTAGACTGAGTAAAGCACAATGAAGATAAGAGATATTTGTACTCCCATGATCAGTGCAGCATTTTTCAAAATAGCCAAGAGGAGGAAACAACCTAAGTGTACACTGACAGATAAACACATAAAGAAAATGTGGTATAGCCCTGGCCGGTGTTGCTCAGTGATTAGAGCTCTCGCCCAAGTATCGATGGGTCAAGCGTTTGATTCTGGTTAGGGGTACATACCTGGGTTGCAGGTTCTATCCCCAGCCCCAGTTGGGTGCATGTGGGAGGCAAGCAAACAATGTGTCTCTCTCACATTGATGTTCCTCTTTCTGTCTCTCACCCTCTCTTTCTCCCTTCCCCTCTCTCTAAAAAATCAGTAAGCATGTCCTTTGGTAAGAATTAAAAAAAAAATCTATTCTCTTGTATTTGACTGTAAATGGCAAGATGAATTTACAGTTATGTTCACATCAAAACACACATACACTAAGGATAGAGCATTGTTCACAGAGTGGCCATCCTTACATAGTTCATTCTATGTGACTATACATTGGTGGTGTCTGATCATTATTATAAAATCTGTGCAAAATGAGGCAAAGCTTGTAAAATAAGAAAATAAACCAGCATATTGACACAGGAAGCTTACTAAAGGCAGCTATTTTAACTAGATAAAGTAGTTACACTGGTGGTTATTTTTGAGGAACAAAAAAAAAAAAAGCGGGGGGGGGGGGGAGCGTATTTTCAGCGACTTGAGTATCCTTGCAGCAATCAGGCGATTAAGTTGCCTATAATTCTTAAATAACATGAATGAAAAAATGAAACTAAAGTCTACGTGACTTTAGTCTACACAGAGATAATTTATTAAAAATAACTAAAAATTCATTATTGCAAGGTTTAATCAGACAAACCTTACTCCATAAATTTGTTGACTTTTTTCACTCCTCTTGTAGGATGCTTTTCATAGTAACAGGAATATAAGCTATTCTTTACGATAAATTACTTGTTAACTTTAAACTGTTAAAAAAACAAACAGTTCTCCCTTCCTACATCTCAAACAAATATTCCAGTAAGACAGCATCCTCTCTCCATTACTAATGATAATAGAGGGAAGCAAGTATTGATTAGATTTATGGGAAATCTAGGGGCCTTGCTTTGACAGTTTTAATATCTTTTTTTTAATTGATTTCAGAGAGGAAGGGAGAGAGAGAGAGAGATAGAAACATCAATGATGAGAGAGAATCATTGATCGGCTGCCTTCTGCACGCCCCCTACTGGGGATCTAGGCTGCAACCCAGGCATGTGCCCTTGGCTGGAATCAAACCTGGGACCCTTCAGTCTGCAGGCCAATGCTCTATCCACTGAGCCAAACCAACTAGGGCTCAATATCCTTCTTCACCAGCCTTTCCACCAGGATACCTAGCAATCAGCAAGTTGAACTGGTTCACAATTTTGTTTCTTCTCCATTCCCCTCTCTAATTGAAGCACAATAAATAATTAGAAGACAAAATCTGCAGGTGGGTTCAGCTCCTTACATAATTATAAAAGTTATGTGAGCAAGATGTTCCCCCTGCAAAATCACAATCCCAAGATAATTAATACTAAGAGCATCATTTTTTTCCCCAGTTCACTGAAGGACAGAGCATCTGGTTTCCACAGGCAAAAGAGTATATGGCCCCTTTAACTGAGTAATATGCAATTAAGTGTCTTCCATGACTTTCCATGGTTTGATAGCTCATTGCTTCTTAATGCTGCATAATATTCTATTGTCTGAATGTATCAAAGTTTATTTATCCATTCATGTACTGAAGGACATCTTGGTTGCTCCCAAGTTTTGGAAATTATAAATAAAACATGGGTGTGCAGATTTTGTGTGAACATAAGTTTTCAACTCCTTTGAATAAATTCCAAGGAGCCTTATCTGCTTGATCTTATGGGAAGAGTGTGCTTAGTTTTGCAACAACAACCAAACTGTCTTCCAGAATGGCTTTTTATTGAGTTTTATCATAAGTTTCATCAAAATAGGAAATAGCAAATTTTTTTTAATCCTCACCCAAGAATATTTTTCCACTAATTTTCAGAGAGAGTGAAAGACAAAGAGAAATATCAATGTGAGAGAAAAACATCAATTGGTTGCCTCCTGCATATACATGCCCCCAGCAGGGCCCAGGCCCGGGAGGAGCCTCCAATGGAGATACCTGCCCTTGACCGGAATCGAACCTGGGACCCTTTGGTCCACAGGCCAACACTCTATCCACTGAGCCAAACTGGCTAGGGTGCAATTTTTTTTTTTAACTCAGAGTAGAGCAGTTAGTTCTAAGCCAATAGTGGTTCAAAGACCACTGAGCCAAACTGGCTAGGATGCAATTTTTTTTTTTTAACTCAGAGTAAAGCAGTTAGTTCTAAGCCAATAGTGGTTCAAAGAAGTAGCATAGTTGATGGCAAAGATAAGTCAAGACTCCTCAAAGCATATTTCTTACCACAGTTAAAAAAAAAGTTACTATGGTTCACATCTATATGTTTTGTAATATTTAAATATTGAAATATTAAAATAAAATTTTAGTAGCGGATGTGAAATCTTTCAAACATTGGACACTAGAACTTGTAACGCTTCCTGTTCACTGGAACCTCTGCAAACCAGTCATAACACTCTCTTCTGTGTTCTGAAGATACTAAACCAATCTGAGTTGGGTTTTCCATTACTTAAAGCACAGGTCCTAACTTATATTACAAACAACAAACACAAAAACTGGTTTAAGCGATGAAGGGGATTTATTGGCTTATTTAATAGGGAAGTCCAGCTGTAGTGCAGGCTTCAGGATTGGTTTGATTCAAGGGCTCAGTGATGTTGTCAAGGACATGTTCCTTCCTATTCATCCTGTCTGTCTCTTATGGTGTCAGTTCCACTACAAGGCTGCCTTCCTACTAGTATATTGTGTGTTGCATTATACATTCAGAAGGAAAGAAATAACTTCTTTCCCAGAAACTTCAAGAAAAAAAATCTTCTCTAATCCAACTATCTTAAAATGGGTCACATGTTAAGTCCTGAACTGTGGTCATGGAGTGCAATTATCCTGATTAGTTATAGCTAGAAGTGAAGTTAGTGTCTCATAAAAGCCATGTCCTGCATGAGAGACATGTGGCCAAGACAGCAAAAGTCAGGATAGTGAACAAGAGAAGGGGAAATGTACACAGACATACATCATACGGTCTATTTTCTTTTAGTTTATAGGTAGTATTCCCCCCTGAATTAGGATTCTGTAATATATATCAAAGATATAGCTAAGAAGAAAATAAACTTAGACCAGATGATATCACCTACATATAATGTTCCACTGTTAAGAAATATTTTTCATTATATCTGTTTTCCTGTCTATGAACTCATGTTTCAAATTACATTTCTGTTGATGGGAGAAGTTTCTTTGGCAGCTGCAGATAACTGCTCTGTAAATTATCACTTTGAGAGCAGTCCAGTTCCCAGTCTGCATCTCAAGAAAACCTTTTTCCTTTATTCTAAAAAAAGGTATTACTGTCTTGAGACATGAGGTGAATTCTCTTTAGTTTGAAAATACAATTCTTCTTTATCAGAATCCTATATAATAAAAGCCTAATATGCAAATTGTCCCCTCCACCAGGAGTTCAACTGCTCCCTATAACATGCACTGATCATCAGGAGGAGGCATAGAACATGGCGGGTGTCAGCAACACAGTGCTAGCAGCAGGCAGCAGTGGAGGTGCTGCTGGCCCTGATGGGCCCCAATGAGAGCAGGACCGTGACGGAATGGTGGAGCAAGTGAGCAGGCAGTGCCAGGCCAAGGTGGGTGTGAGCAGGGCCCGATCCACCCACGCCCCCATCACCCCACAGATGGCCACCAGCTGCAGCGGTGGGGAGGAGGGGGAGGCTGCCACCCTGCTCCCAGGTGCTGAGGGAGCCAGGCAGGGGACCTGGCCCTGACTGATCACGCCACAGATGGCAACCAGGGGCCAGGCTGGGACGGGGAACTGGGGGTGGGTGGCGGCGACCAACCTCCCATGGCACCCAGGCAGGAGGCTACGACCTCTGGCTGGCTACCTGGAGGTGAGGGTGACGGCGGGGATGGTGCAGTGAGAATGCGGGCTGTCTGCCAGCTCCCTCTCACTCCCCCTGTTACCCTCCCTCGGGATGGGAAGTCCCCACACTCAGGTGTTGGGCACCTGCAAGGAGCCTGCCCCGCACTTATGCACTTACACAGCCTCTTCTGGGTGACCAGGTCGCAGCCGCCAGGACCACAGGGGCTGGTCAGGCTCCCCATGGGTTTGTGCAGGAGCCGGTCTGCGGTCTGCGAGGCCGGCCGGGAGAGAGTACACTGCCTGCCTGGATTCTGTGTGGTGCCACTGGGCAGCCCAGAGGCCTGCACTGCACCCCAGCCCACAGTGTCTGGCTGCGCTCCACTCATCTCTGCGTGGGGACTCGGGCGCTGTGACTCAGGTGGAGGGGGGTGCGTGGGGGTCCAGGGGCCCCGGTGCTGCCCAGGGCCCAGAGTTCAGTTCGCACTTCGATCACCAGCCAGGCCTAGGGACTGCACCCATGCACAAATTGCGTGCACCAGGCTTCTAGTGAAAAAATAAAGGCCTAGTGGCTTGAGTCTGTTGCAGCCTTTTGCCTCTATGTGAATTTATAGTTCATTTTTTCTTATGGCAGAAACACACCTAATTAATTTGGCATTGATTTCTATGTAGCTTTTGTTGGGGGGAGTTCTAGTTTGATACATGATGAATACCTAAGTTAAACTCACTGGCTATATATGCTTTGTAGTTGTCCTATTCGAATAAGGGAGAAATGTCATAGTGAAGTCTGCAAGTCCTCTCATTATTTCAATCACTCAAAAGAGATATTTATTATGTTCTCAGAAGTGTGTGTATCATCCATGCCCTTCAGGAGGTCATCTGACTGGGGAGATGAGCCATACTCTTTCAAAATAGTTAAGGAACAGGGCAGAGCAGTGTGGAATTAAGATCACAAGAAGTACTATGGAGAGTATAGGTCACGAGAAAAGAGTGTGAGGATGGTGCTGGGGGATGAAGATATGGTCACTCTGGGAAGCGAGGAGGATGCCTAGAAAAGGAGGGCTTGAGTTGGACCTTACGAAATGTTTAGGATGATAGGTAGAAAAAGGGCATTCTGGGCATGCGAGAATTGTTGACCAACCAAAGATGAAAAGAAGCATTTGAGTTTCAAAGATTGATAAGAACCTCTCCTTCTGAAGAAGGAGGATCCATGTTGGGGAGTAGTAGGAGGTGAGATTGGCTGGATCCAGAGTATGAAGACCTTTGATGCCTGTGACAGTAGAGGCTCCCCTGGAACATCGCATGAGAGGAACATGATAAGAAGGAATTAAAACTGCCAGTTGAAGGGAGAACCACCAAGGGCAGGCTGACCAGTTACAAACCAAGGTAGGAAGCCAGTGAGACCATGGGCACCAGCAAGAGGAATGAGCATCTACCTTCTTCAAAGGGTTACAATGAAAGAGAAGAGTTCAGATTTGATTTTGGTTTGCAATTTGTAACTGTGTGAACAGTAGGGCTGAGTTTAAGGTCATAGTGGGGCACCAAGTGAAATCAACTTATAAATAGTTGGGGGGGTGGGGAATGCACTCAAGCCAAATTTGGATATAATGCAATTGGAAGTAGACTTCTGGATCTGAAGAATTACTGCCAGCTAGCTGCACAGTTTCTCTCTGTTATTTCAATAGTCTCTCAGTCATGTGACTGAATTTCCTCAACATTGCTTATAGGATCACTCTTCTTCCTCTTTAACAGACAGATCCAACCAGAACATATAAGTAAAATAATGCTAACTATGGCCTTAGTGATCTAAAGGAAATATTGCAATTTTCAAAGAACCTAATGTCCATCCCAAGAGAATATGGCTCATTGATGTATTTATTACTTTCTGCAAGCAGCATGACCTGTTACCTATTTAATGTGGGGGGAAAACACTCAGCCCCTGCACACATAGGTGCCTACATGTCACCAAATTCTAAATCTATGTGATCTCAAACTTCAGTGCCTATTAATCTAGAACTTTTAGTTATAATACAGATTCACTGTTTCTGTTAGAGCCCTAAAATCTGCATTATTAACAAGTCCCCCAGGTAAAAAAATATATATATATTCTTTGGAAAAGTACTACCTTAACTCCCAGCTGTTAAGCTCTCTCAACCAGCATGCCTCACCCCTTTTAGGTGTCGAATAAATTGTATTGTATCAAATCAATGTATTCTCAGCCTTTACAGCTTTAAAGCCCATATTATAACTTCTTGGATACCTAAATATATCAAGCCTTCCAATGAAAAGCAATTTTTTTGAGTTATCCTATATAACAGAATAGCCAGTTGCTATATACATGAGCTTGACTTGAAGTCAGACAAATCTGGGGCTTTTCTCTACTTTCTGGACAAGTCATTAGCCCCAATCAAAACACTTATCTTTCTTCAGTTTTTTTCCATTTACCACACTAGGGCACTATATATAGTATGTCTCCATGGAGTGGGGGTGGGGGAGGGTATTTAAAGATGACAAAAAAAACACCATATCTCATAAAACCCAATGTAAATATGAATTATACAGTATCCATTTCTTTTAATTTACTGCAAATGGGATTTCTAGATCATAAGTTCCTCCCTATATGATTCTGGGCCTTAAATACTGAGCTAAGTTCTGTAGAAAGTTTTTTAATACTTGCTGCTCTTTTGATTTTTGCTGGTCCTTTAGTATTATTGTGACATATTTACTGACTTATTAATTTACTGCATTAATTTAAAATAAAAATCTGGCAACTTAAATTAAATACTATGACTAATTATAAGTGACTTTCAATACCAAAGTTTTTAACCCAGATATCATCAAAGGCTTCAAAAGTAAACACCTCTGAGAAATTTATAAAAATTTCATATGAAGGCTTTGCTTTAAAGGTTGCTAATATCAATTAATAAAACAAATAATTCACAAATGACTTTTCATATTTTGTCCTAGGCTTCAAAGTGCATTTTCTTTTAAAGGTATTTACCTAACTCTTTGCTTACTTATGGGTTTTTTTCCTTCTGTCCAAAGCATTTTAATCAGAGATAGTTGTCTATAGGTCTCTAAACATATGTTAAAACCTTCAAAATTAATTATTTAAATCATCTTTATACAGAACTTTAGAGAGTCCAATTTAGTCTGCAGAGTGACTTGCAAGAAAACAATGCTAGGCTGATATTTTAGAAACATAACTAATACGCAGGTACTCTCTTCCTCCACTGGATTGTAACTTTCTTAAATACTGAACAATGTATATAAACATTAGGGGATAGAAATCCATCTAAATTGTACACCCTATAAATGTCCCAACATTCGTGCCCATTTATAAGCTTACTATCTCCTCAGGTATTCTTCTCTGAGTAGCTACTTCATATTTTTAGTTGAATCCATAACCCATCAAGCAGATATTAAAGCACATTTATGCAAATACATAGATGCTTAAATAAGTATATATCCCAGACATTAAAATTCTTATGGTTGGTAAAGGAAATATAATACTTTAAGAGATTTTAAAGTAGTTATTTCCTGATGTCTTTTTCTCCAAACATTAGACGAAGTTGCATTGTTTACAAAAATTTATTCATACAAATTTCACACACTTCATATAACAGTTATCAAAGACCTAATTATAGATATCATGTGTGTAATACTTGGTTAAGATGTTTTTATAATCATTTGCACACAAAATAAGAGCTTCAAGACTAACATCTACCTAAATTATCACTATATCATAAATCTGCTTTAGGTTAGTAAGGCTCTTGGCATTTCTAAAAAGTATACAAAAGATTAAACTGGATGATCACTGTAAATGCTTGCAACTAGCCACAGAAACACTAAATTAGACTTCATAAATAAAAGGTTAACTAGAGCCCTATTTCACCACTAACAGCTGACACAAATACAGAAAATTCTGCCCATTATCCAAGAAACAAATAATTAAGACTAAAATGCAAGCCGATGTGTTGCAGCATTGTAGGGCCACTAAATAGCCATCTGTGATTCGTGGCGATTTAAAAGGCAAAGAAAGGCACTACAGCTGCAAACTGCGTCCCAGGTCACATTGCCTGAGGAGACTGCAGAATTAAAGAAAGATTGATCCCATACACAGGACTCAGGCATAGATCGAAAGCCTCTGTGCTTTCACTGTCTGCAATGTGATCTCCTGGCAGCATCCATCCCGCCTGGGAATGCAAATTCAATTCTGTTTTCTTTGATTTATGACTTCATACTGATCAAATCCGTAAAGGAAAAGGAAAGGTCCTTTAGACTTTACAAGCTAATGTTTAATCTTTTCTTGTTGTTCTTCTTCTTCTTTTTCAAAAGAATCTGTGCCTGAAATCTGGGAGTTTGTTTTGCGTGTTGTTGCTTGATCTGGTTGTTGGGTGAAGGTTCTTTTGTTTATAGAGAGTACTTGATATGTTCAAGAAATTGATAGGAAACAGACAGACATGCTTTTTGTAGCCAAGAAAGGATACAAAGGGGAGTTCTCGGGGTCTGGTGGAGTTTGTTTGCCTTACTCTTGACCACAAATATAAGATAGTACTCATACATAAGACGAGGTTTAAATGATTTATCAGTTAGTAAAACTGAGCAACATGTGAACACTACACATTCTACTATGACAAAGGTTGGTTTATGAAATAAATTTTACTAAGCAATAAGCCATAATGTAGAAAAATACATTTTACCTACAAACTCAATAAACAAGAAACAAAAGGTTCATATTTAGTGCATCATTACTTAGTGATAACTACACAGGGTTTCCTAAACTTTACAATAAGCGCTTGCATCAAACAACAACAAAAGTAAGACACATTCACAAGTTCAAGAGAAGTGAATGAAAATGGTAACCAGTACTTAAACAGTGCAAGAGGGTAGGAAGGCAGAGTCTTCAGGAAAAAGAACACCAAAGAAAAGGGTGGCTCCTTCAGAGCAGGGTTCAAAGGGGAGGATCCTGGCCATTTCACAAGATGAGAAGCATGGACAGCACTGGAGAAAAACACATTGTACTTTGCATCCATTTCAAACACCCAGCACCCAGTCAGTCAGGCTGGGGACCTAAGGTGGGGACTCGGCTTAACCCCAGCATCCCAGATCTGGGGCAGCCCCAAAAGAGTCCCTCTCCAGGGTCCTCCTCCTGCTGCCTTATGCTCTGCCTCTTCCAGTATACCTGCACTGCTTTCACTTTGTTCCAATTGTCCTAACCTTGGGATAGTGGGTTTCCTGGAAGTACAGAGAAGGGAGCTCCTACTCCAGTCTCCCTTCTCTGTATAATCTCCCAACTCCTGCCCCAGGGAATGGTGTGAATTCTGGGGAGAAGCACAATTTAGATAGAGCTGTTGTTTTTATCGGGAGAATTTCCTTGTGGGCTGAGAGTCCAAAGAGAGACAAATACACATAAAAGTAAAATCAAAGAAAGCAGAAGTATTAGAATTGTCACCCAGCAAAGGGGGATAGTGCCTGGTTGAGTTGGGCTGGGATTGAAGCAGCCTGCCCCAGAGACTCACTGGAGAGAATGCCTACAGCAATTCTCCCAAACCATTCCCTCAAAATCTCCCTGAAGCAGGGCATCATTGTTTATATACAGTAGCAAATGGTCAGTATTAACATCTTCAGGCCTGTTGTGGATAAAAATACTATCCTTTTAATTCCAGTTTACAAAAATAGGAGTAATATTTAAAACAATGATTGTCTATTTTTCTATCTATTTTATATAAATACATAAACAGCTCAGGTGAATTTTCAATCCTGGTGCACATTTTTATGAACTGCTCTCTATTATACTTATATATATTCTTAAATATATATATTTATAATATATATCAATAATTGGTCCACAAAGTATATCTGTGCATTCTCTAGTGCTTTGTAAAAAGAAAAACAATATTATTATCAAAATATTCATTTAATGGCTTTACTTCATACATAAATAAATGTTTGGATAGAACACATGAGCGATGACTGTTCCAGTTTGTAAGGAAAATGACTTTTCATTGTGTCAGGGTTGTATACACAAGGTAGCTGGTAACTCATCGCTACAAATACGCTATTCGGCGTCCTTTGTTTTTAACTCTTTGTTTATACCTTTTCCCTAGGACAGCGGCCAAGTATTTCTTGACAGCCATTTGTTTCCTGTAGCGGCTGTAGCTGTCCGTGAAGATTCCGTCTGAGTGGCGCTTGGAGAGCGGATCCGAGTCATCTTTTGCGTTATCGCTTCGAATGCCACTGCAAGGATAGGGGTCGGGGAAAGGGTGGCAGGGCGGGAGACACAGGTTCAATAGCTGCAAGGAGCAGGCGGGCCCCACCCCACGAGGGAGCCTGCAGAACGGGCATGGGGTCTTACTACCCTCTGCCTTGCCTTCCCCTGCCAATAGGAGCAGGAGGGGAGCTGCGACAGAAACCGCTCATTCTCCCGCCCCGCCCAGGATTTCCTAGTGCCACGCTCTTAGGAAAGGGGCCCCTTAGGAGGGCCCGGGCAAATGCACATAATTTAAGCCTAACCTCTGTCCATGCGATATGACCATCCCGTCCATGCGATTGCGCTGAATTGTCCTAATAGAAAATAACAAAAGAGCCCTAAATGCCTCATCGGCTACTGCCCTGGAGTTTACATCAATCCTGTTATTGCTGTCGAGTCAGACACAAGCACTCCCCTTCCACGCGCTAAGTTGTAAAAACGTGATAATAATACAAGTCGACAGACTGTAGGCATTATTTTTCATCACATGAATTATTTATTACGAAAAATGTAATCTGTTTCCCCGCGGGCTTTATTAAAATGCTACCTTCTGCTGAGAGATGCTCCACGCAGCCCTATGCTCTGGGTAGGTCTTGCACAAGCAAAAACGGTTTCCCCAGGTGTCCAAAGTGGAGGGTTTGTTGGTTGCAATTTGAATTTACAATAAAATAATCTTTTACGGCAAACTTAGAGGAAATTATAGCACACCGTCCCGCGAAGCTTGAAGGTTTTGAATGACTGAGGGGACTATTTGGTTTCTCTTTTTTCAATTCAAAACGGATCAAACCCTCCGGTTTCCCTGCCCATACTTTTCTCTGCCGGATCCCCGAGCTCTCTCGCCAAACTTCAGGTACCGCCTAGTAATCTTCGCAGGTGGCTGGGGGCTGGCCCCGCAGCCCCTGCAGATCCCGCGGCACAGACTCGCCCTCAGCCCCACGTGCACGCAGAACGTAGACACCGCACCGCCCACCCCGCGCCCGCGCTCCAAACCCACGCCCACCTCAGCGCGCGCGCGCCACCTCGCGCCCACTAACTCTTTCACAAACTCTTACCCCACGCCCTTGGCCACGAGCTTCTGCAGTAATTTCTTGCGGGACAGCTGGTCCAGCACTTTGCGGTAGGCCTTGTGAAGGATCGCGTGGGCCACATCTCTAAGGGTAGGCAAAGTGCGCGCCCAGGGTCACTGCCTCTGTCCCCCAGTAGCTGCCCAGCTCCCCCGTCCGCCACCCCCCGCGGGGCACCCTCGCCTCTCAGCGCTCCGGGAAGCTGCCAGGAAACCTCCAGGGGCCCAGAACTCCCGAGTAACTTTCTTGGCACGCTCCCCTGAGTGACTGCCAGGAGCGGGAGTTCTTCTTGCCCTCCCAGGTGGCAGGTGTGGAGTCTGGGCTCCTCACCGCCGGCCGGGCGCGCATTCACTGCCACCCCTTGACCACAGACCTTTCGCGACTAACTTTCTGTCGCTGTCGTACAAACCTGGGAGAAGACAGCCTGGAGGACTTTTATGAAAAAGAACCTACGAGGTGGGCCAACACCTGCCCCTCCCACAACCTCAGTCCCGGGTGCGGAGGCCGCACGGTCAGTACCTTATCTCCCCCGGGTGGTTGAGCGCGTGGGTTTCGCGGTGCACAGAGGCGGGTCTCTCTATGCGGGGCGGCTCCAAGTCGTAGAAGTTTTGCAGCTGGTTTCCGTCCTCGTCGTACGCCTCGTCCTCCGACCTGCAGGGATAGCCCGGGGCAGAAGGAGTGCTCAGTACCAGTGCCTCCTAGGCTCTGCGAGGACCCCCCAAAAATGGGCTCTCTCTGCTTTTTCTTCCTCCTTAAAGGTCTCCCACGGAGAACTGCCTATTCTTCCCCGGACAGGGGTCGAGGTCGAGTAAGGAGGCGGGGGGAACTACATCCATATGAAATTCCCACCCCGCGAGGCGGCTCTCCCAATCCTCCTTGTGCGGGTGAAGGGTCGCCGAGCGGGGCCGCAGCCACCCGGGCACCGGGAAGCCGATGCGTCTCCGCCGACCACGCACACCTGGTCTCGGAACAGGACCGCCCCGCTGCCCGCCTGGTGTCTGGTCTCCCCGACAAGCCGCGAAGAGCGAGTACGAGAAAGATCCTAAGAGACTAGGCGCTGGCCAACTCGGAGACCCAGCAGAGGAGGCCAGGAGCAACCAGAAAGGGTGGGGGGGATGGGGGTGTACAGCGGCCAACTCCGGCAACCACCCGCACCCAGCCTCAGGGGAGCCCGTTCCCGCACAGATGTAGGTCACGGAGAACCACCGGCTTCTATTTCGGGCCGGAGAGGATCTGGCAGGAACGCGAATAATAAGATGCCGCTAAACTTGGTTTGGCGGCGGCTCATTCTGTGGCAGGTCCGTGCCCTCCGTGGCTCTCGCCCGGGGAAAGGGCCTTTGGAAATAGCTGGGGGGGGGCGTGAAATGGGGCACTTTAAGTCCACCAAAAAATTGTTCTCGTTAATCTGTTACGATGGCGAGGCGACGGGACCGCATCTCAACCTTGGGGACGGGGCAAATGGGCACCAGGGGACCGAGAGCCATTAAGAGCGCCGCGGCCTCGCAGTCGCCCTTGCCTACCGCTTCTAGCCTTGATATAGGACGGGGAGGGGGGCGGGGGTTAAAACACAAAAACTCCTCTCTTTGGGCCGCTACAGAGACCCCGAAATCGGCCCGGGCAAGCCTCGCTCCCTGGGAGGGGTTCAAGTCGCGCGTCCTTATTCTGCACTCCTTCCTTCGCCCCTGGAGAGGTAAGGGCGCGGCACTGGGGGGGGGCGTGAAATGGGGCACTTTAAGTCCACCAAAAAATTGTTCTCGTTAATCTGTTACGATGGCGAGGCGACGGGACCGCATCTCAACCTTGGGGACCGGGCAAATGGGCACCAGGGGACCGAGAGCCATTAAGAGCGCCGCGGCCTCG
>NW_006289416.1:4168293-4169688 GCF_000327345.1 Myotis davidii
AGCCCCCGGGCCCCACTGCCACCTTCACCCTTCCCTGTACCCAGAAGCTGGAGTCAGAAACCTTCTCTCGGGCCAAATCAATGGTCAGCGACCCCAGCGTTTCGGGGCGCGGCTCGGAGAAAGAGCTTTGCAGGCGGAACTCGCGCTCCTCGCCGCCAGGCGCCGGGTGCACGCTGGGGCGCGGACGCCGAGCTGCAAAGCAAGCTTTCATTCACCGGGTGACCCGTGGGGCATTCTAGGGCTGAGAGGGGGAACCCGACTGATTAGAAACCAGGATTAAGGGAAAAAAGAAAAAGAAAAAAGCCAGGCGTGCTGCGCCCGGGGCGGGCAGGGCTGTCCAGATCCTGCCCGCTGCTTGCTTTCTCTTCCCGGCTCCCTGCATCCATTGCACCTGTTTCTCTCCCTCCCTCTCGGACTCATTCTTGTTCTTCCTTCTCTCAAATCGCTTTTCCTCAACCGTACCCAGCCAACACTCCCCTTCCTCAAGACAGTCTGAGACTCGACATGCAGTCGGAAAATATCCCTTGAAAGAAAGCTCTTCCAGGAGAAAGACAGAATTGGAAATAGGTGAGAGAGAGCCCTCCGCGACCGTGCGGAACCAGCTGCCACAAAGCGAAATCCCTGGGAGCTTCACGCTCAGCCTTCCCAGCCGGCTTCGGGCGCCCGGGTCCGCCTAACTCCCGCGGAGAACCGGGCGAAGTCGAGCTCCAGGCCATGCCCGGCCCCCTCCCGCGGGCGGGGCTGGAGGTGGATGGGTTTCTCCTGCCAGAGGTTGCGCGCTCGTTCCACCCGGGCCCCTGGGCTGTGCCGCGGGCGGGGAGGGGCGCCGAGCCCAAGTGGAGTCCGCGGGGTCCTCGAGCTCCGCCGGGGCCAGGGGCCCGCCGCCCGCTGCCCGCCCACCCAGGCCGGCGGCGGCTCTCTGCAGCGCGTGGGGAGGTGGTCGTAGCGGGGACCGAGGAACGGCAGGGGGACTGCGAGGAGGTGCCGAGGGAAGGGAAGCCCAGCCTCCGTTCGTCCGGGCAGCCAGCACCTACCTGATCCCGGGAAACGGGAGCCCGGTGGTGTCCGGTGAGCAGTACACGCTGCTGTGCATCATTATCCCGTAGACCAGCAGGGCCAGCCTTGTTCCGCTACACATGGCCATTCTGTGCGGGACGGGAGAGAGGGCACACAGCTGTCAGAAGGCCCCTGGCCCGCCACCCTCCAGCCCCAAGAACTCGCGGAGCTGGGGGTCCGGAGCGAAAGGCTCCCGGCGTGGAGTACCCCTTAGTGACAGCCCGAGCCCGCCCTGCCGCTTCCTTCTCACTGTAGGTAGTTAGAAATAGATCTAGGCATCGCCAGACCTGGTGCGAAGGAACACGAACTAGGACCCTCATGCCGGCAAAAGGTTCAGCA
>NW_006289416.1:4169748-4182080 GCF_000327345.1 Myotis davidii
AGACTCCCTCCCCTCCCCCTTACCATTCAGTTCTTACCGCCGCTGGAAGGGGTTTGCTGCCAAGTAGGACGGTTAGCAAAGGGTTCCTCCAAGTTTCTGCGCTGGAGTCACAACGCAAGAGGCATCGCCGTCTGGTGTTAGTGTCTGGGGGGAGGCCGCAGGAACGAACAGGAGCAGCAGGAGGAGCTGGAGGACTTGTTTGCTGCGGCCAGGATTCTGTTCAAAAGTTTGTAGACGCACGGAACTAGGAGGGAGCGTGACACCGAGAGAATGGGGCGAGGAGAGAGATGTCGAAGGAAGAAAGAGGAGGCGACGAGCTAAAGTGGGGGTGGAGGACAAAGTGACCTAAGTCCACCGGGAGAGAGAAGGAAGTGATTAAGGAAAAGAGGGGGAAATCCAAGGAGGAGAGGAAGGAAAAGAAAGAAAAGGGCCAAGGCGAAGCCGGCGTCTGGGGGAGCCGCCGGGTCAGGCAGCTTCTCGAGTAGGCAGTGCCTCCTCCGCTCCGAGGCCCCTCTGGCTGCGGCTTCTTCTGCTACCGCCGGTGGTTACAGAGGTGACCGGCACTCTGCTCCTATTTATATAGGCAGAGGGCAGAAATCTATCTGAACATGGCTTGAGAAGAGACTTCTTTGTCAACATCTGTCTGCCTGTGGCCTTTAAGTACTGAATATTTTGTTGCACTGTTGCGCTCATGAAATGACTTCCTTTTTTTCTCTCTCTCTCTCAGTCACGCAATGATCGGGTATCAGAAAAAGACGTCAGCATCCTAGTCCCTCAAGGAACATATTAACTATTCTGTGCTGTCCTCTTGGATGATGAGATCTGGAGTCATCCACTTCCCATAAACACCTTTCACTCACACAATCCAATTTTTAGGAAGTCCAATTATTTTGATGGTTTTCAGTTTTACCCTTTTCCTCCAAGACAGGTGAAGAATTCATAGAATTTAGGGCATGGCAAAGGTCATGTTTTTAACGATGCTCCTACTGTTTCTCTCTACTTTTCATCAAGCCCCAGCAATCAGAGCTCTGGTCTCTGGAATTAAGCACCACCAAGCTCTCCTATTAATACATTTAATTTAATCTCCTAATTTCTTGCGTATGTTCTTTCAGATAGACAATTAAATGTGGAAGTCGTTTTGTTTTTAAAGGGAAGTCTTGCAGGATTTTCAGTAAATTGCTAATGAGTCTGGCCGTCGTTTGACAGTCTGGCTATGAGTGGATTAATTAGAGTCAAGCTACATCCAGAGCCTGGCTCTGAGCACTGAACCTGTTTGGTCACAAATGCTATAAACATTGAAAACTGCCCCTGATTCCATCTTTCACCACCGCCTCTAAACCTGAGAATTTGGCAGTGATGCTATTAATGTGGTAATTCATTGCCCAAGTACCCCACTCTTCAGATACCCCCCGGCTGTGTCTATAAATGCCCTGAAAGCAGAGAATGTTCCAACCATTCTAGATTTCAGTAAAGAGCATTCTATGTCTCCTGTTAGGACTGGATTTAGAGCTCTAGATATGATCTGTTTGGACACTTTCACACTTCCTGAAGCTCTTACTGAGTTGAAGAATTGAAAGTGCGAGATTGTGCTTTCCACAAAAATTCAAATTTTAAGAATTTTGGAGTGAGGAATGTTTTTCCCCTTTATTTACAACATGAGTTGTAAACTGGGAAAGTACAAAGATTCCCAGTACAAGTTCACCTACTGAGGGTTTCTAAGAGGAATCCCTCTGTTGGGGGCTGTAAAAAAAAAAATTAACTGAAAATGAGGTGGGAAGAGGAGAGCAATAAGGGAAGACCACAACACCAGGAGACTTCCAAGTCTCTGGGTAATTTAAGAAGATTTGTAAATTTCTATTCCAGTGAAAGAACTCGGGTCTATTTCTTTCGAAAAGGAAACAGAGTCATCAATAACCATTAGTGTGTACATGTTAATTATTTGGATCTTTAAAAATCGAGGAAATGGCAATTTAGTGAGAGTGTTTCCTGTTACCGCGATTTGGATCTAACATTTAAATAAGCTATATTAGTTCTGCATACTTTTTCTAAGACAAAATTATAATGCTTCATGTCAATGCCTTTCTTGCTCTCTTATTTGAGGTTTAATTCTTCATCCAAGAAGACAAAGTTTTGCTTATTCCTCTCCATTATTGACTAGAAACTGCCACTTCCTGTTCGTTTATTCCTGGGGATGCCCCAGATTGCTTGCCTGCAATTAAGCTTCAGACCACATCTACATGGAGATGTATCTCTTTGTCTCCACTGCGTATGCTCACTGATTTATGCTGGAGTGTTTGCATGCGTGTCTTCAGTGTTCAACTCTGCCTGTTGAGTAAGCTCACACAGAGTGGGAGCTGAGCACCACCCATAATCAAGCAGTTATGTTTCTTACAAAAGCGCCCAAGGCTATTACGGACTCTGGCTTTCGTGTCTTCCGCCTTGCTTCACGTCAAAGATGAGCTCCATTAAAATCCTTATTCTTTCCTCCCACGCGAATTCTGAAATGAATTCAATCTGTAGAAATACTTGAAAATTTCCAAGTCTCCTTGTACAAATTCACTATTCAACTTTAGTAAAGGGAGCCACCATGTGGGGAGTTTGTTGACTTCACGGTTTATCTTAAAGGGGGGAAACCACAAACACCATTAACTCGGCGGGAAAGACAGACGGTGGAACTGCTGGCTCCACAGGCCTGCAAGGCTGAGCTGCACCTCTGGCTTGCGAAGGCTGTGCCACTTCCCCTCTCCTCAGGGAACCACTCTCAGAGGGGCTCGGGGCCTGATGAAGTGAGAGACTAAGTAGAGAATTTAATTTGAGATTTTTAGTCACTGAACTCCAGAAAAGTCTAGCTTTGGAGACCCACTCATTTCTCAGTACCATCTAAAGACTGTCCAGCCCCCTGATACACAGCTTGCTTGTGGGACAGGCTCGTGCTGCAGATCTTCCCTGCCATTTAGTCTCTGATTAGGTGAGTTTGGTGCCAGTGGGAAGGGAAGCTTTCCTGTTCTGGAAAGTTCTGGCCCTGGGCCAGGGGAAGTTGGAAGGCTGAGGGAGTGAACTAAAGGCTGAGGACCGGTAGAGAAACTGCAGGAGACTGGGGCTGGCCCCTTGCCTGACCAAATCTTCAGGCCTTTTTTGCTTTCTTTTCAGTGGGGGGAACCGAGGGGCAATCGAGGTCTCAATGACTAAAACTACCTCCAAGAACTCTCGAAGATGGGAATTTGCTTCTAAGCTTGGGAGAGTTCTGTCAGGCTGCAGAGGCCCGGGAGCAACCCTATTGTGGGACAGGGCGGTACCGACTTGTTCAGTACAACTGCAGGCACCAACCTGGCTTACTGTGAGGGATGAGGCCTGGGCCGGGAACCTGAGGACTCCCACCAAGGTGCCCTGTGTGGCTGGAGAAGGGAGAAGGGGAGAGAGTGGGAGAGGGTAATTGGGAGGGGCAGGAAAAAGGGGAAGAGCCTTCCAATTTTATCCTGTTCTTACCGGGCTTCTCTCCCAAGGGGATTTTTACATCCTCCTGAAATGACTAAGGTTAAGAGCCAGAGAGACACCTTCAGATGTCCTATATGTGCTTGAAAATGACATGGGGGGAAAGAGGGAGAAGATGAAGAAGGGACCAAAGAGTTAAAACTTCCTATTTATAGACAACGCAAAGATGGAACGTTAGCCCCACCCCTTATCCAATAGCCCCACCCCTTATTTAATAGCCCCACCCCTTATCCTAATGTTCCACAGGCGAATGGAATTCCCAGGCCATGGAAGCAGAGAATGGCATGTAACTGGAATCATGTTCAGCTGGAAAAGTTGGTGGGACCACGGACATCTTCAAATTGGAAGATTTCATCCATGTCCTCTGTCATGCCAAGGGACCTGAGGGAAGGCGGCAGTCTCCTGCTAAGGAGTGACCCAAAAACTGCTTGGATATACTTGCTGGAAATGATAAAGACCCTGAATTCCAAGCCCCTGATGTATCAATTCCTTTTTATCCTGTTTGTCCTGAAGGTATGAAAACATAACATTAGGTCTGAAATGGTGAGTACTAGCCAAAAATCTAGCATTATTTTTTTTTTTGTACAGCGGCCAACTCCGGCAACCACCCGCACCCAGCCTCAGGGGAGCCCGTTCCCGCACAGATGTAGGTCACGGAGAACCACCGGCTTCTATTTCGGGCCGGAGAGGATCTGGCAGGAACGCGAATAATAAGATGCCGCTAAACTTGGTTTGGCGGCGGCTCATTCTGTGGCAGGTCCGTGCCCTCCGTGGCTCTCGCCCGGGGAAAGGGCCTTTGGAAATAGCTTCCTTGAAGTGTCAAGACTTTCAATCATTTGGTTTAAAGAACTCTTTAGCCCTTGGAAAAGTAGATTTTGTATTCAAACAGGAGAATGTCTAGCATATTCACTGAGTGTTGGAACTTGCAGGTGGCTTGACAACATTAGCAAATACCTGGCATAGACAAGAGCCCGTCCCTAGGGTACAGAGATTTCTACTTCTTTCCTTCTGGCCTAGCTACCCATCCTACACATAGTTTCCATGTGTCCACTTTTTCCCCCTTTCTTTGGGCTATGTAGCAGCTCTCCCCAATGCCTGTACCATCATCACCCTCACCTCCTACCCCAATACATAGGAAAGAACATCTGATATGAATATGCACATGGAATATTCATGCATTCCTAGTTTAAATAATACTACATTGGACTGGGAAAGTCTTAGATTCTATTAATTTCTAATTAGTGCATGGCATATGAATCAGGTTATACTAAGCTTTTTCAAGCTTGATGGAAAACATCATCCTCTCATATGAGTGACAAAAGTAAATTACAACACTATTTTCAATTTCACTCTAAACTTTTTCTCTTCTGATTCTTCCAGGAAATGTGATGACTAATGACTCACTTCATACTGATTCCACCTGTAGTGAAACCCAAATGTTCTGCCTCAGAACATCATGACCATCACTTACTGCACTGCCTGCATCACGCCCCTCTGAACTCACTGTGAAGTAAGGAGCTGATGAGCTTACCCATAATGTGTCATGACTTATATCTCTGACCTTCAGAATTTAGTATTTCACACACTATAAAAACAACCAGCAACGGAAGTCTTCCCAGATCACATGAGCAAAAACATCTCTCTCCCATTCAAACACAGGCTTTGCATTTCACAGGGTCAAGAGATTTGGCCAGTTGTTTTTAAGACAAAGCAAATACTCAAGAAGCAAAAACTAGGATCTAACCTCTGCTGCCAGTTTGAGTGATTTCAACTACCTTACAAATATGGCTCTTGAAGGCTGTGTTCTCTGAAATATTTGGGGAACCAAAAGTATGTATCCCAGACTTCACTCTGCAGCATCTGTCAAATTCTCCAGAGATTTCTAGAACATGTCCTCTTAAAAGCCAAGGGGAAGAAAGCCTTCTCTCTAATTCATTCTAAATCCTCTGCTCATATAAGGCTTAAATGCAGGAAGAAAAGATTGGAGAGGATCCAAGAAACTCAATATCCTAAATGAGCTTTTGTGATGGCTTCTGAAAATGTTGGAAGAAAAGTCTGTGTGCACAATAAAACAAGGTTTTAACATGTAAATCATAAAAAGGATATTGCTCTACATAGCATTCCAAACCTCTGTCCTCTGAGTTCAGACTCAGCCTTGTAATTTGTGAATATACGTCTATTTGTAATAATTTTGTAGCCTCTGAATTTTATTATCCTTATTATTCGCACTTTGTAGTAATAATAATAACTGCAAATATATAGATATGACTTTGAAAAAAGCTATCTTCTTCTTGGAATACAATTATATTTGCCATGAGTTTGCTATTTGAAAACTTCCAGTTATTATTTATTTAAATTCTCTTAAATTCTTCCAGTGGGGCTGCATGATTTTGCTACTCCCCAGTTAATAACAGCAATAACAGCAGCATTAATAACTATTTACTAAACCCTTACTTGCTAAATGCTATTACCTTTACCCTCAAACTATCCTCTGTCTAGACACTATTAATATTCCATTTCACAAGTGAGAAATTGAGGCTCAAAGTGGTTAGGCATCTTACCCAAAGTCACACAGTTCTACATTGTAATGCAGAGATTCAAATTCAAGTCCCAATGACCCCAGATAGTCTTAATGACCATATTGTACTGGTTTATATATTTATTTTCTTTAGAGTTGTTATAAACACAAATTGCTAATTTGATATGAGCTCTAATCTGTGACCCACCTGAGACAAAAGCAGGTTTCTTACTAATTTTCAAATTTAAAATTATGTTTAATGTAATAGTAACCAAATTGCTATTAATACAGTAGAAACTGGTTGTTAGATTACAAACATATCACATACTTATAGGCTTTGATAAGTAGATAGGCTTCTAAAAATATGTGCATTAATAGTTCCCATATTCTTATTTATATGTCAAACTGTTGAAAAGGTAAAGAAAAATACTGCCATCCTAAGTCACTATTTAAAATTATTTCATACCTAAAAATGTAGCAAAAGTTTCAGTGATGTGCTTAAGTTAAAAAAAAAAGAAACAGCAACCCTCATTTTCTAAGATCACCATTTAATAGTCATTCTATCGTCATCCTATTTTATCAAATCATCATGTAATTCAGTATCACAGAAACCATATGATTTTCAGTGAGTCAAGATTTCTGTGAGTCAAAGAGATGATGTATATAAAAATGTTTTGTAACCCTAACCGGTTTGGCTCAGTGTACAGAAGGGTCCCAGGTTCAAGGGCATGTACCTTGGTTGCGGGCACATCCCCAGTAGGGGGTGTGCAGGAGGAGCTGATCGATGTTTCTCTTTCATCGATGTTTCTAACTCTCTATCCCTCTCTCTTCCTCTCTGTAAAAAAATCAATAAAATATATTTTAAAAAGTAAATAAATAAAAATGTTTTATAAACAATTGATTCTACACCAATATAAGGAAATTAACATTTACTGAGCTCCTTCTTTGATAGCAGTGGCATGCTCTATGTTAGCAAACAATGCCCCATTTAATACTCTTATTGCTCTCAGAGGTAGATATGTTAGCATTATTCCTATTTTTACTGATGGTTAAACTGAGATCTTAAAGGTGAATTAACTTGCCCAAGACACACAGCTAACAAATGACAAAGTCAAGTTTCAAACCCAAGACTGACTATTTTCAAAGTTTCTGTGCTTTCTCCTACCATTTGACCTCCTGGTTGTTGCAACCCAAGATTATAAATACCCTTATTATAAAAGGGGAAAGAAACACCAGTTTTCATAAAAGCACGTGATTATTTAACAAAACATGAGGGGTTTTCCAGTTTTGTTAAGTTATAATTGACATACAGTATCAATTTAAGGTGTACAGCATAATGATTTTTATAATATGTATATTTTTAAAATTTTTATTGATTTCAGAGAGAATCATTGATTGGCTGCCTCCTACAAGCCTAACACTAAGGATTGAGTCCACAACCCAGGCATGTGCCCTGACCAGGAATTGAACCATTACCTCCTGGTTCATAGGTTGATGCTCAACCACTGAGCTACACCAGCCGGGCCAGCATAATGATTTGACTTACGTATATTGTCAAATGATAACCACAAGTTTAGTTAATACCCATCATCTCATATATATACACAAAAAGAAGGAAAAAATATATTTTTCCTTGTGATGAGTACTCTTAGAATCTACTCTCTTAACAACTTCCATATATACTATACAGCATTGTTAACTATAGTCACATTGTAGATTACATCCCTAGTACTTATATATCCTGTAACTGGAAGTTTGTATGTTTTGGCCATTTTCACCCAATTTGCTCTCTTCCCACTGGTAAGCACAAACTGGATCTCTTTTTCTATGAGTTTAAGGCAGTAATATGAAAATTCTTCTTGCTTTTTCTTGACATTTTTAAATAACTAAAGGAGTTATGTGTTAGCATAATCTTAAAGAACATTTTAAAAGCAATAAGTAATGAATAAGGTTATACTCACAGGTATTAAAAATGTGATAAAGTTGCAGCAATTAAAATGATGTGGTGCTGATGAAATAATTAAAGGAATAAATATCAAGTATATAAATATAAATAAATAAGCATTATCATGTAATATCCAATGGACAGCATAGAATAGTGGGACAACTGATGATCCACTTGGAAAAAGAAGAAAAATTAGCTCATTTTATATCATTCACATTAAACATATTCAAGTGAATGAAGTTTTTTTAAAATATATTTTTATTGATTTCAGAGAGGAAGGGAGAGGCTGAGAGAGATAGAAACATCAATGATGAGAGAAAATCATTGATCGGCTGTCTCCTGCACGCCCCCTACTGGGGACCAAGCCCACAACCAGGCATGTGCCCTTGACCAGAATCGAATTCAGGACCTTTCGGTCCACAGGCTGGCTCTCTATCCACTGAGCCAAACCAGCTAGGACATGAATGAAGATTTTTAATGTAAAAGAAAATCACAAAAAATTATAAAGAATTTTAAGTTTGGGCCCTGGCTGGTTTGTTTACTGGTTAGAGTGTTGGCATGTGGACCAAAGGTCTTGGGTTCAATTCTTAGTCAGGGGCACATACCTGGGCTGCAGATTCAATCCCCAGCCCCAGTCAGGGTGCCTGTGAGAAGCAACCAATGGATGTGTCTCTCACATTTATGTTTCTCTCTCTCTCCCTCCCTCCCCTCCACTCTGTTTAAGGATCAATGGAAAAAGTATCCTTGGGTGAGGATTAGCAACAAAAACAGCAAAAGAGAATTTTAAGATTGGAAAAGAAAGTTTAAGACTGGTGATTTAAAAGAATTTTTAAAAAGAGATTAAGTGACTAAAATATTTTTAATTTCTCTATTAAAAGAAAATCCACAAATAAAGTTAAAGGACATGGAAAATTGGGGGAAATGTTTCCATTGTTCATGACAAATAAAGAATTCACATTTTCAAAATGTAAAGAATACTAACAAATTCACACCTAAATGCAAAGTTGGTAAAGGACAAACGGGCAATTCGTGAAATTAGAAATATGAATGGCCAATAAATTTGCACAAAGTTTCTCTTTTCCCAAATGGATAGTCCGCTGTCCCAGGATCCTGTTCTTTCCATTGGAAATTGCATAATAGTGTTTAGTTCCTCATATTTATGTATTTTATATTTATTTCTTTGTTCCATACTATGTAGCATAATGGTCATACAAATGCAAATTAAAATGTTGTGTGAGTTTTTTTAATTGACCAAATTGGAATAATTTTTTTTTATATTCTACTATGTTGTATTGTCAAACATGCCAAGAAATGTGTGTCTCAAGCCCTGCTGGCAGGAGTGCAAATTGATACAAGTTTTCCAGACAGCAGTTTGTCAATTATGCATTAATTTGACCCACTGATCTTACGCCTATGAATTTATGCTGAGGAAATAAGCACAGATCTATCCAAAGATTAACTACAACCCCTGTTCACAGCATCATTGATTATTATAAGGAACCTCTGAAAACAACCATAAAATTCCCCATAGTAGGGGACATTAAATTTCTTTTAATACCTCCCTACAATGGACCATTATTTCCATTGTAGAATGATGAAATGAAGTAATGCTGTAAAGAATCCTTCATGGCACGAAAAGATGTTTCTAATATGTTGTTCATGTTATTTTCCATGAACAATGCCAACATTTCCCCTCACATACAATACAATACCAGTTTTGTAAAACCAAAACATTTATGCATGTGCATCTGGAAGGACATATACCAAAACATTAACACTGTTCATTACCAGTGTTGGAATTATTAAGGAGATAATGGATTTTTTATTTTCTTTTTATTCTTAGCCATTTTTTCTTTGAGTTTTTTAAATGAATAGTATACTTTTATAATAAGAAAAATAAGTATGAGATTTATTTTCACATATAATACATGACTTTTCTTACCACATTTCCAATAAATATGTACTTCTTCTTTGTTAACATTTCTTTTGTCTTATACTGAGCTAAGCATCTATTTGAGTTTCTTCATCATACTGATCTGTGACCTTCACTCGGAAGGAAAGCTAAAGACAAACAGGACAGAAGAAAGAATAGAACCAAGGCAACACATCCAGGAAATAAGTTTAGCAAAGGCAGGTATGAGAAGAAACACGACAGAGGGGAGAGACAACCAATGCAGCCATCAAGAATGGTTGTTTCTACCCTGGCCGGTGTTGGAGCATCAGCACACACACCAAAGGGTCATGGGTTCGATTCCTGGTCAAGGACCCATACCTGGGTTGCAGGTTTGATCCCCAGCTCCAGTCAGGGTGCATGCAACCAATTGATGTGTGTCTCACAGCTCGCTCTCTCTCTCTCTCTCTCCCTCCCCTTCCAGTCTCTCTAAAAAAAAAAAATCAATGAAATAAATATTCTTGCATGAGAATTAACAACAACAAAAAAAGATTGGCTTTTTCCACTCTGGCCAGTGTAGCTCATTTGGTTGGGCATTGTCGAGGCAGCCAATCAATGTTTTGCTCTCACATTGATGTTTCTCTCTCTTCCTCTCCCTTCCTTTTCTCTCTCATATAAGAAAAAAAAAACAGGAGTGGCTATTTCCAAAGAATATATTGAATCTTCTTGTGTGTAAATCAATACTGATAAGATTAATTAAATGTGTTAAATCAAATTTGTGCTGAATGAGGTTACACTGCATCTTGGAAATATACTCTATCCTACATTATTCAGAGGTGGATCATATAGCTTGTAGTTTACACAGAATTTGGCTCCTTTTTTGATCCACGTCTGTTGACTCATTTTGTGGGACCAAGAAGATCCAGACATTATTAGTGTCTCCTGACCCCCATCTCTCCTCCACGAAGTATATCCTTTGCATGCCAAGCTTTGGGGATAGTCATTATCAGGGCTGAACAACATCTAGCAAGCAGGCTTGGACAAGTGCCATATTTGAGACCATTAGACAGAATTTTCAAGAGGTGATGTTATGGGATGAATTGTGTTCTCCAAAAAGGAGGTGTTGAAATCCTACCCCAGTACTTCAGAATGTGACCTTATTTGAAAATAGGGCTTTGCAAATATAGTCAAGTTAAGATGAGGTCATTGGAGTGGAACCTAATCTAATATAACTAGTGTGCTTATACTTTGAGGAGATTTGGACACAGACACGGATATGTACAAAGCGAAGATTATGTAAAGAAACAGAGAGAAGCACCATGTGAAGATTGGAGTGACTGTCACAAGTCAAGAAATGCCTGGGGCTACCAGAAGCTGGAAGAGACAAGGGGGGTTCCTTCTCCTACAGGTTTCAGTAGGAAGATGGCCCTGCCAACACCTTGGCTTGAACTTCTAAGCTCTAGCATTATGAGACAATAAATTTCTGTTGTTCTGGGCCACCCTATATAGCATGCTTTGTTACAGCAGCCCTAGGAAACTAACACAGGTGTTATAATCACCCCTCCAAAAAATAGTGCAGGTAATTCCTTAGAGATATTGGGAAATATTGAACTATAGAGGATCTGCCCAGCCAATGTGCTCAGGGGTTGAGCATCAACCTATGAACCAGGAGGTCATGGTTCAATTCCCAGTCAGGGCACATGCCTGGGTTGCGGGCTCAACCACCAGTGTTGGAGAGTGCAGGAGGCAGACAATCAATGATTCTCTCTACTATCTTTGCTTGATAAAACCAGTCTTTTTTTAAAAAAGGATTGAAGATCTGCCTCTACCTGCATGTGCAGGCAAAACTTCTGCCTGTTTTATACATATACCCTTACATATAACTTTTCATTTTGCCATCAGTTTTCATGTTTAAATTGAGATCAAAGTTTGGTCTCCCTCACAGGAATACTGCACAGCATTAATATCTTAAAACATATTGGGAAGCACTTTGAAAAGGAAGGGAGTACATAAATATAGCAGAACCAGGTAACGTGACAGCCATAATAAGCATGCTGAACAGACGTGGCTATGAGACCTAATAGATTAAGGCAATTGTTAACTCCATTTAATGCTTTTTAAATGGCTTGCAATCTTATGATGCTTCACTCGTGTGTTAAGATAACACACTGCACCAGCTGATGGGGGTGTGGAGGCAGAGTGATCTTGTAGAGCTGTCTACTTGGTTTACGTGCAACAGTGTGTGATGGCCATTCCCTAGAGGTTCACACCACAGACAACTCGTAAATAAGGCTGTCCGAGGAAGGGCAGTGTTTTGCTAGCTAAATAAAATCTCTTTAGGAAAACTGCATGACCCAGAGTAACAGGAAGAAAACAGAAGGAGACCACGGGCCTTTGAGATGGAGCACCAGAGTGCCTTGAGACACATGGTAAGACAGTACTCTATGAAGTCAGCCCACTCTTTTATCCCAAATGTCTCTGGTGTA
>NW_006289416.1:4182119-4200226 GCF_000327345.1 Myotis davidii
TTTTTACCTGTTCTCTTATACTTTAGTCAATCTGAGCAAACTTTTACATTTAGGATCAAGCTCTCACCCCGATATGTAAAGCAAACATCCCAAGTCTTGAGCTAAAGGCACCCAGAACTATCTAAAAAGCTAAACATAGTAATACTACATATCACTGCACATAAAGATTTGAGGTCCACAGTTTAGTACTATATGACAGATACAGATTTTGGTACCAAGTGTGGTTCTAGAGGTTCTAATTAGAAATGGAGATGGAGAGAGAGATTTCAAGGAATGGGCTTACAAGATTATGGGGACTGGCAATCAATCCTTAAGGAGGATGGTAGGCTGGGAAGTCTCAGGCAAGAATTGTTGCTACTGTCTTGAGTCCGAATTTTTTTCTTTCTTAGGGAAACTTGCTTTAGTCTTAAAGCCGATCAATTTATTGAATTAGGCCCTCCCACATTACCAGCATAATCTCCTTTACTTAAAGTCAACTAATTGTACATGTTAACCACATTTACAAAATGCCTTCATAGCAAGACAATGTTTGAATAACAGGATACCATAATCTAGTCAAGATGACATATAAAACTAACCATCATAATCTCCAATAGTGATTTCTGTTTCCATTATAATTAACAATACAATCCCTTTGGTCATCCAATTGCAATAAGACATCAAATTTTATCTAAATTGTATTCTTTGTTCTCAGTTCTTCTAAAATCATGAAGAAACTATCATTTAAATTTAATTTGCATTAATAGTATTTTTTCATGGTTAAACACTACTTCCAGAGTCAACAATCCTATATAATAAAAGGCTAATATGCAAATTGTCCCCTTGACCAGGAGTTCGATTGGGAATTTGACCAGGGGGTGGGCCGGCCAAATGGCTGCAGCCCCTCCCTCTGGCTGCCCCCCCCATCAGCCCCTCCCACCCCAATAGGGGGCCGGGCAGGCCGGCCAACCACCCGCAGACCCCGGATCAGGGCGGGCTGGCCAGTCCCCACCCATGCACAAATTCGTGTAAGGGGCCTCTAGTTTCATATATAATAGCTCTACCACTAGGACAAAATCCTTAGTGGTTTGTGGATAATGTTTTGAAAACACTTATTTATAGCCGTGAATTGCCAGAAATAACAGCCAAATTAATAATTAAATAGAAAGCTTTTATTGTAAAATGAATAAACCTAAAATAAATAGAAACTATCTGTAATTCTTCAGTATACAAATTCATAGAGCTTTTATTTAACTGAACAGTTATTACAATAATAACTAACAACCTGACATCTTCCAAGTCCCCTGGAGCTCCTGGCCTCTAAATCCGAGAAAGCTGACAGGGACAGCCTGTGTGGGAGGAAATAAGAGAGAAAGCAATGAAAAAAACATGGGGGCTGGTGGGAAATACTCTGATCTGTTCTGTATTATTACACAGAGGAGAATCGATTTTTACAGTCATAAACTCAAATATGCAAACCTGTATTTTATTTTCCTGTAACTGAATTTAATTTCTGCCCTGAGCTTCCATTACTGCCTAATAGCAGAAAGTTTAATCTAATAACTTCCAGGTAAACTCAGTCAAATCAATGATTACTCATTCACTCCATGTTTTTAGTCAACTCAGGAATTTTTTTATCAGTAAAATCCAGGGATCCCCTGTTCCGTTTTTACCCAGGGGCATAAGTGCCAGAGAACTTATAGAAGTGCCTGTGCTTGAGCTGGTGAGGTGTGTAGCTCTTGATGGTCTGTCTTCCATGGTGTCTACAGTCATGTAAGCTGGATCTTTAGTGGTGCGCATCTTTTCCAGCTGTCATTTCTCATTCAAATGGTTCATGCAGCATCTGCTGACTCCTTCCCTTCATCATGATTTCCCTTCGCTCATGACTGGGGGTCACGTCTAACCCATCAGCCTTCTATCAGCTAATCATACCCCTCTCATGAGAGCATCGAAACTTTCTAATGCCCTGTGCACACCTCTGGGTCCACAGGTGACTTGTGGGGCAGCGTCAGGCACTCTCTGCGCCGACTTGTCCTGTGGGCATGTGCCACTGCCAAATCATACTTTGGGAGGGGGATTTCTACCCAGGCCTAACTTGGGAAGGGAAGCACTCACACACCACACACACACACACACACACACACACACACACACACACACACACACCGGGACTATAATGCCGTTATGCCCTAATTCTCAGACACACACACAGCCCAGAGAGGGGAGGCAAAGCATTGGGACCATTTTCATCAGAAGTTAACTCTATTCTCAGCTATCACTGAAAAATTTTTTTTCCACCAGTTCACCCTCCTGAATGGGGGATTAGTATGTACACAGGCAGACCCGTGCTTCAGTATTCAAAGACTTTTCTCACCAACACATTTTCACTGTAAGGGAAACCCTAAGGATATTTTTTTTATAAAGAGTATTTTTATTTTAGCTATATCACCCTTTGCCAAAGATAGCAAAGTTACACTGATATAAAAAAAAAAAAAAAGTTGAGAATTTTGGCCAAAAAAAAAAAAAGAAAGAAAGTGCAGGGATTTAGCCTTTCATGTCACTGTAGTTACAATGTTCTAACAGAGAAGCTATTATTGTTCTACCTGGACCATGGGGACACCAGTACCGAAGCTTCCTTGTTCAGGGAGTCTGACAGGTTTATATTTGAATCCCAGGTCCATTAAATTCTCTCTAATTGGTCTTAGACCAGTTATTTAACCTTTCTGAAACTCATTTCCTCCTTTTCCATACCTGTCTCACAGAATTACTCTGAGAGTGAAATGGAATAACAAGAGATAAATTGGTGCCCTAATCCAATAGGGCAAAATTTGAAAGTTACCAGTTGGCACAATCTAAACATAAATAACTTATAAAAGCTAAATCTCTTTGTAGATTAGATAGAGATAAGATTGTCGTGACAAAATAATCATCTTTCCAGGATGATTTTAAAGATATTTTAATATCTAAGTATTCAGGACTACTCGACATCTTAGGCCAATCGCTCATTACTTCCTGTCCCTTCCTACACAGACATATGTCCATTATATCTGCTCTGTAATTCTACTTCAATTCCAGCAAAGCAAAACCTACCCAGATTGGTGAGTTTTTACATAGCAGCAACTTTTAAATGTTGGCTTGGCTGTGCCCTGGAAAAGCAAACACTGGGCCCTGTTACATCTGGGATTATATAAGAAGTTTTCTGGCATATGTCAACAGTTTGGCTCAAATAAACTCACAAAAATTCTTAAAAAAAAAGAAAAAGAAGAAGTTTTCTGTAGTTTGGAGATTCCTTGATCTATGGATATTGTACTTGCTCCTGACTTGGTACTTGCTCACCTCCTCTAAGGAGAGTTTATCACTTGATCTGTTCTCAAGCTAACCCTGACTCACCTCTGCTGTTTCAGTCTTGCTTCCAACCTTGTTTCCAGGATCCACTGCTGCCCACAGTGTCCCTACCTTGGGAGATGACCTCAGACCAAAGACCCAAGGAAGCTGTACTCCTGAATTTAAAACCAAAATCAACAGGAGGAATTTTAAAGGTTTAAGGAAAAAAAGATTATTATCAAAGTAGAAGAGAAAGATGATTTACACTAAGTATGGTGACCCTTGAAGAGGATGTGATTAAGAACAGAAGGCAGAGTTATGGGATTTTTATTTTATTTTTTAAGAAATGAGGGATTTCACTGGAGGAACTCAAAACCTATGCATTATATTATTCTGTATTATATTGTTCCTTCTTCTCACAAAAGAGTGAATCACATTCAATATATTCACTATTGTCAGAAAGTGGGGTTCTAGGTGAGAATGTTAGAGCCAGATGATGCTTTAGAAATCAGTCATAAAAAAAGAAATTAGTCATCTGGTCTAACTTCCTTATGTGATTCTTGAAGACTAGCCCAGGAAGATTTAATGACTGGACCAAGTTGTTACAGCAGCCCCATGGCAAAGGGGAGACTAGAACCAGCCCTTTCTGATTGGTGTTTCTAGTTTCTTGGGATATATTCCTAGAAGTGGGATCACTGGGTCAAATGGGAGTTCCATTTTTAGTTTTTTGAGGAAACGCCATACTGTTCTCCACAGTGGCTGCACCAGTCTGCATTCCCACTAGCAGTGCAAGAGGGTTCCTTTTTCTCCACATTCTCACCAGCACTTGTCGTTCGTTGATTTGTTGATGAAAGCCAGTCTGACAGGTGTGAGATGGTACCTCATTGTCGTTTTGATTTGCATCTCTCGGATGATTAGTGACTTTGAGCATGTTTTCTTTGTCTCTTGGCCTTCTGTATGTCCTCTTTTGAAAAATATCTATTTAGGTCCATTGCCCATTTTTTGATTGGGTTGTTTATCTTTCTTTTGTTAAGGTGTATGAGTTCCCTGTAAATGTTGGAGATTAAACCCTTATCGGCAATAACATTGGAAAATATGTTCTCCCATGCAGTGGACTTTCTTGTTGTTTTGCAGGATAATGTCTCTTAATAAGACAATAAAGAAATAACATACTTGCCCTAGCTGTTTTGGCTCAGTGGTAGAGCATCAGCCTGCGGACTGAAGGATCCCAGGTTTGATTCCAGTCAAGGGCACATGCCTGGGTTGTGGGCTTGATCCCCATTGGAGGGCGTGCAGTAGGCAGCCAATCAACGATTCTCTCTCATCACTGATAATTCTATCTCTCTCTCGCCCTCTCCCTTCCTCTCTGATATCAATAAAAATACTTTTTTTAAAGAAGAAATAAGATACTTTCAGCCAATGATAGATTAATCACACTATTGTTCCAGGCAAATGGAGATGAAAGGAATAAAGTCCAAATTTAGTAAAAAGCTCTAACAATGAGTTTTGAAAGGGAACCAACCCTTCTCTAGGAACCGGCCAGCCCTCAAACTTAAAGCCTTCAGAACTGATCATTCCTACCATCATAACCCAAGGGCCTACCATTGGGTCCTTCCAATCCCTCCACCTTCCTGAAGTCTTTAGTTTTCAGATAAGTTGACTTGAGCCTCCATTCACACATGATGTTCATAGCCCTTCTCAGTATTTCTGAGAATTCTTGGTGGTAAGAATTCATATATATTTCTCCTGGTTGCCTCTCACTCTTATTTCCTACTCTATTCACTTCCTGTAGCAACATCTGCAATATGGAAACTAGCCCTGTTTCCTTATTCTCCAAAGTACTATTAACATAAAACAGTGGCATATGACAGAATTTCACCAAAGTTTAAAAAAAACTGGCCAAGGACCATATATTAACTATGTTTCTAGCTTCTGTAAACTCAGTGCTTTCATATCTACCCTACATGCATATGCTGGGCATGCCTCATTCTGGACAACCCAATGATTTGCTTGAGTTGCTTTGCTTTTACCCCTGCCCCCTCAAGAGGAATCCTCATTGGGGGGGGGGGGGGGGGGGGGGGGAGGGAGGGCATGATTTTCAAATACAACCCAGCCAATATAGAGTCCACACCCCTAAACACTTTTTTAAAACATATTTTTATTGATTTCAGAGAGGAAGGGAGAGGGAGAGAGAGATAGAAACATCAATGATGAGAGAGAATCATTGATCGGCTGCCTTCTGCATGCCCCCTACTGGGGATCAAGCCCACAACCCACGTATGTGCCCTTGACTGGACTCAAACCCAGGACCCTTCAGTCCGCAGGCTGACACTCTATCCACTGAGTCAAACCAGCTAGGGCCCAAACACTTTTTTATAGGTCTCGCACACTCTTGGCCATATCCACCTGCACTTACCACCCCAGGTAACACAAAACAGCCCCTTTTTCTCAGAGTCTGATAAAATTATTCAAACTAACAATCTAAGCCTATTTATCTTACCTCGACTGTTGCTTCCTGAAATATAATAATAAACTTTTGCCCATATTTCCTCCCTTTCCTTTGCTTCATGGCCAACCCTGGTGTTCCCTCATGTGGTTCCAGATAGCATAGTGTGCCCATTTTCCTTGGGAACTTGAGTAACAAACTATCTTTTCAATGGCAATCATTTGCTGTTGTCCTCACTATACCGCAAATTTTCCATTAACACACTCTATTCTAGAACAGATCATAACAGGGTACACAGAACAGGAATCAGCCTACTGTGTATTACTAAACCTCACTGTTCCTTAGCCATCCCCTTATAAGGAATATCTTAGCAGCTATATTTTTGTGGGACTGATCTCCCACTGAGGCCATTACTCTCCACGGTTTCTTTTCTTCTCACCCCTTGGGGTTCCCCACACCCTGACACAGATAGCCTCTCAATGGTTTTTGTTGTTTGTTTTTTTTAATGAGTGAGTAAATGAGTTGAGTAAAGTGCCGACATACTCAGATTTGGCCTGGTATCCTTTACTTTTCTAGCCTTAAGGAGTAAAATTAAATAAGGTGTATTCCATGGTTATTGCAGTAAATTCTTCATAGAGTACACAAAACATTCTCTTATACTTTCTCCTCTTCTCTGAGTTCTTGTTGGAGTTCCACAACCTGTGATATATGTAGCTAAACTCGAGATCTGATCTTTCACATGTAAAGTAAGTGATTAGATGATCTTTATAGCCATGTGCATCCCTAACATTCTCTGATTCAATAGACACACCCTGAAACTTGTCTCTGGGAGATGGGGTCACAATGCTTTCTGGTTGCTAGGATTGGATGTGGCACTTAGAAGGAGCCCATTAATAAAGAATAACATCAAACGTCAAGCATTCTATTCGGGAGGTGGGAAGGGGAGTTAGTTGTTAGAACATATATATCTCAAACAAAGGATCATCCTTAAAAAGCAGATTACTCATCAAAAGTAGGATTTTATAAATGTAACGTTTCAAATTGCATCAAAACTGGCCTTGTGAGAAAAAAAAAAAAACACCCTTATTTCCTCCTCCATTCAGCTATGAGTGTAGCTGTGTCATCCCTGCACTGTGGCATTTGTTCAGTGAACCAATGTCCTTCTCAAAAGATTGTTTTTCACCCAAACAAAAATAACTCTGAATCACTGGCTCTATGAGCTTTTTCCCTTTGTTTTGTTCACAGCATGAATGACAGATTTCAGTGTATTTATTTCTTGCATAAGCAAAAGTTGCCATTAACCCAAAATGCTCTATGTTGCAAATGAAAACCGTTGCTTCTTAATTTCAAATGTTGGGTAACTATGCAGTTCTAATTAGGAGTTCATGATTCTCCTAAAGGAAGGATATGAGCAACAAGGAAAAATAAAAGAAGTTTCACAGAGAATGGGAAAACTACTGATATTCAACGCTTTTTTCATATACAACTTAAAAAATTCCCTCAGGCCGAAACCGGTTTGGCTCAGTGGATAGAGCGTCGGCCTGCAGACTGAGAGGTCCCGGGTTTGATTCCGGTCAAGGGCATGTACCTGGGTTGCGGGCACATTCCCGGTGGGGGATGTGCAGGAGGCAGCTGATCGATGTTTCTCTCTCATCGATGTTTCTAACTCTATCTCTCTCCCTTCCTCTCTGTGAAAAATCAATAAAAAATATATTTTAAAAAAAAATTCCCTCAGTAATTATTTCTATAGCTTTCTATAGTGTCTAGGATCAAATCGTTGAAAGAATTTGACATATGTTTCCAGATTTCATAAAGAAAAAATATTTAACACAGACATACAATGCTCTTTTCTGCCTCCCCTATTAAATAATTATTTTTTCTATAAACATCCCCTGTACATGTAACCTAACATTCAGTTTTTCCTTGTGAGTTTGCTACAGATAGTAATTTTCATCTCTACTGCTATGTCCTCTCAGAAGATATATCTCTCCACTCAGATCACTTACTACACATTCTTGTAATTGCTTGTCCAATTAATTGACCAGAAAAATGTAATGTCCTTGAAGGCAGAGCACATTACTTGTTCCTTTAATAAATGAATAAATTAGTTAAAAGAAAACTGATAGGTTAATTCAAAGGGAATATATATAACATATGCAAAATATATCATGTCCCTAAGAGAAAATTTTATATTTATTTAATGTCAGATCTGTGATTCAAATATTCTAATGTAATTTTCACTTTTTTCAGCCTCATTGAGATATTAATTTACATATTTACATATGTAAATTTAAGGTGTACAAGGTGATGATTTGATACATGTGTATATTTTCAAGTGATTACCTCAATAAGGTTAGTTAACACCACTATCTCCTCAGATCGTTACCTTTTTCCTGTGTGCGGTGATAATTTTTAAGATCTCTCCTAACAACTTTCAAGTGTAAAATACAGGATTATTAACCATTCTGGTAATCATCATTCTACTCTCTATTCAAGTTTTGGCTTTTTTATATTCCACATATGGGTGGGAAACTACAGTATTTGTCTTTCTCTGTCTGACTTTCTAATGTGATTTTAATAGTAGCAAACAGAAGGCCAGTGGTTTCAAAACATTTCAAAAACAAAGATAAAGTGCTAAGATTATATCCTGATAGACAATTCCATTATCTCTTTAACTAAAACTTCAAAGTTTTCATTCTGTACCTTGGAATTCCAGGAATGGACATGACCTCTGACATTTAACAAGAGCAACAGCTCTGGCCAGTTTCTTTTCAGCAGTTAGAGCCTTGGCCCATGGACTGAAGGGTCCCAGGTCCATCGCGTGCTGGGAGGCAGCCAATTGATGTGTCTCTCTTACACAGATCTCTCTCTCTCTCTCTCTCTCTCTCTCTCCCTTCCTCCGTCCCTCCCTGCGGCCCCCCTTCCTCCCTTCCACTATCTCTAAAAAAATCAATCAATGGAAGCAAGAGCAACATTTCAGATGCTTTCACAGTAAACTGGAATCCAATGGTTTTGCAAATGCTTAAAATCGGGTCATCACAGATCATTAGCATACAAAGGACCTCTTTAATCTCCAGCCCAATCTCTCCCATTGCAGCTGAGAGCAGGCCCTGTAAATGGGTGCCTCCCACAGCAACCTTCCAGCTCCTTCTTCAGAACCCATGTCCTGCCACCTGCTGCCACGCTGGCCAACAGGTCTTTACTTTTCCAGTCAGTCGCCAAAACTCCTCAATCTCAGGGAAATTTTAGCCACCCAATGGAAAACATAAATTAATGTAAAATATGAAAACTTACTGATAAACCTCGACAAATTCTGAATCTTGCCTTTAAGTTTCTTCCCAATTTAAAAAGTATATGTAAAAGCCATGATGGCCTTCAGACAAGCAATGGTCTGCTGACTTGAACAAAACCTTAACAGAATTTGGTTACCAATATGTAACCTATAAAGACCGCCTCCGCATGGGCCGCCTTAGCTGTTCCTGGCACAAACATCTGTGATCAGAATTCTCTCCACACAAGTATTTCCAACCCGGAAAGTATCCAGGGCAGGCGACGACCTAGCACTTACGGTGCAGCAACGCCACCTAGCGTCCCTTTTGAAGGACTTTCTCCCTGCCAAAACCACTGCCTTTCCCGGTGGTAGAGCCTGAAACTGCTTCTACCTTATTACAGGAAATCCTTTCATTCACAGATTACAATTCCTCTAGCACATAGGAATCATCTATCATAAAGCCAACTGAGACCAGAAACAATTGATATTGGTGAGCAGGAACCTCAGTCTTCATCTCTTTTATTTTAAATAAATACTTCAATTATTTAAATTGCACTTTTTTTCCCAGCTGTGCCTAAGTAAAAGAAGACGACAACTGACATTGACAGCAGCAATTTAAAGTGCACCGCTTCACAAAAACCCTCAGTGGGACAGAAAAGAGCACACAAACATGAAAAGGGAGTATATAACATTCACTTATTTACCGAAGTTAGTATCTTGAGGCACGAGGGAGCACTTGATTATCTCTAAAGCTACAGTCATTAAGAGAAAGAAAAAATATCAGATTTTTTTCCAGGTTTACCTGGCTGTCAAGGGCATGCTGACATTAAACTTGAGAGCCCTTGCTCTTGTGCTGTGTGTTTCCTTGGGTTCATGTTCTTTTGATGCAAGGCAAAATGATAGTTGACGAAAGTGAACCCCCTTACTCTTAAGGAATGATTGTTGAAGGATCAAGCCTGAAGGAGCCTTCATTGCATGATAGATCCCAAATCGACAGCCAAGCGTTTTGGCTTTACACACTTTATCTCTGGGTAGTGCATATATTCTATTCCAAATAAAAGAAGTTCACCGTGCTCTAAGAAGCAATTTCCACGCGAGAGAAAAAAAAACATAAAGGTAACTTGTAACAATCTTTTACTTAATTAATGTAAGAATGAACTTGGCCATCTCAGACAGAAAAAAAAAAAATAGCACTGCTTGAGTTAGTAGCTTAAGGGGAGTTCATTAATAAGAAAGAAACCCAGTGAGTCTTGTCAAGGGTTAAAAACCAAAACCCATGGGTGCAAATAAGATTGCTACAGTCAGGCCATCTCCCATTTCCCCTGTGCGCTTGTCTCTTCCTGACACTTGTCTGTGAGTATTTGAACATGCCCAGGTGAGTGCTGTTAAAGGCCACCTGGGGCTTTCAGAAACTGGAAGATTATAAAGCTGTATCTGAACTCTACAAGAGAAGTTCTGAGACTGTTCCTCACGCATCCTGGGCTAATTCTTTATTTCTGCGTTTCATGAAAGAACAGTGTTTCCTGAGAGCGGGGGTAGCCTTGTTCAGAAGGAGATTCCCCAAGCCGCTGGTCCACATTCCACCTAGAGAGTGGCCGGTCGGAAACACAAAGCATTGCCTGAATTGTAAGTTTCATGTAATGGTCAGTCAGCCAAGAAAAGGTGAAAAGAAAAATCTGAAATAACTTGTTAGTGCCCAGGTTTCTGACATAAGTGTGAACGACCAATTCTAGGAAAAATTTCTATGGCAAAAAAGGAGCCAAAGAGAACCAAAACCCAGAACAGGGGCGCCAAAGAAGGCAGGGGTCTGGTTTTTATGGTTAAGGTCCCCTTCCCACTTTTCTTATTCACAAAATTAGTGGATAGCTCCGACCTGTTGGGAGTTAACTAGTGTCAGAGCTACCTATGGTCAGGAAGACCCTGTTTCTTTTATGTTCTCAAACTGAGACATTTGCTGCAGTTTCCATGGGAATAAAAAGAGAAGGGCATTTATTATCTCAAAGGACTCTCGGAAATAATAGCCTCTTTCTGGAAATTTCCCCAACCTAGTTTATGAAAAAAAGAACCACCATAGAAGCAGGGAACTCCCTTTGATTGAAGCGTTCGCCAATTTCAGAATAAAAATTAGAAAAGAGCTCCATGTTATTTCTTCTCAAGTTCACCCAAATATGACGATCCTAAGGACTCGTCACTCTTTTCTCATGATCATTCTTGTTTTGATAATGACAATCTGTAAGCGTAGACATGTTTCTTTCAAGTAGGCCTCGATATGACTATTTTTTATTTGGAATTTTTCAATGTAGGATGAGCATTTTTATTTCCCCTGGGGCCATAATGAAATGCCAGATTTCCTTTTGTGGAGCAGCCTTGCTGGAAGGGATTCTGCTGAAAGACAAAAAGAGAGCATGGCGAAGGGGAGACCACCATGTACGTGGCCCAAAGCACAGCCTACTTTTATTCTCTGAAAGCCTGTGTGCTCTTGCGGTCAGGTCTTGCCATCTGCGTGCTGATTATCACCGGGAAGGAAAGCAAACCCAATGGCAAGCAGTTGAATCTTTAGATGCTAGAAGACCAATCTGGGGTCTCTTTCATATAACAAGCCAACGATCTTGGTTGCTAAGGATACCTTTTCTCAACAAATATGTAAAGTAGAGAGACCTTGACAAAAGGTTAAGGAGGCTGACTAGAATTCTACAATGAGGCTGCCTGGTATTGTTTCTCGCACACCTGACTGTTGTTGCTTTTAAATGGTATAAGGCTTTTCGACAGCATAACAAGCCCATATTGTTCAGAAATAATTCCCAGAATTAGCGAATCTCTCCCCCCACCCCTCACCCGCTGCCTCTGGGAACCACAAATCTGTGGTTCTGAATGGAAGCTGGAGTTCAGAAGACAAAGAGGCTTCCCTAAGGTGCCAGGCAGGTGAGGAATGCAGTGGCCCTGAATTTCTATTTCACATCAATATCAATGCCCCACACAGATTTCTCTGCTTAGTGGGCTATACAAAGATTTCCCTATGGGTCCAACAGTACTTTTTATAAAAATTGAGCGAACATTTAAAAAAAATGGGAAGATCTCAAACAAAACAGACTCCAGGTTTCTTGCTTCTATTAAACCTGAGAAGACATCCAAATGCCTAACAGCTACATGAAAGATGCTCAGCATCACTGATCTTTGGGGAAATGCAAATCAAAACCATGGTGAGAGATCACATCATACCTGTTAGACTTGCTTTTCTCAAAGACAGGAGAAAGGCGCGCTCACGGGGATGTGGAGAAAAGGGAAACCTTGAGCACTGCTGGTAGGAATGTAAATTAGCGCAGCTACTATGGGTTCTTCAAAGAATTAAAATAGAGCTACCATATGGCCCAGCAGTCCCACTTCTGGGTATATATGCAAAAGAAACAAAATCATTATCTTGAGAAGATATATGCACCCCAAGTTTACTGCAGCATTATCCACAATAGCAAGACATGGAAGCAACCTAAATGTCCATCAGCAGATGAATGGGTAAGAAGTTGTGTATATACCCAATGGAAAAATATTCAGCCATAAAAAGGAAGGAAATTCTGTCATTTGCAACAACATGGATGGACCTTAGGACATTATATTAAATGAAATAAATCAGACAGAGAAAGACAAATACAACATGATCTTTTATATGTGGAATCTTAAAAAAAAAAGAAAGAAAGAAAGAAAAGAAAAGAAGAAGAAGAAGAAGAAGAAGAAGAAGAAGAAGAAGAAGAAGAAGAAGAAGAAGAAGAAAAACAGATTGTTGGTTGCCAGAAACAATGGAAAAGGTGGGGGAAGAAATGGATGAAAATGATCAAGAAATACAAACTTCCAGTCATAAGATAAATAAGTCCTGGGTACAATATGCAGCATGGCAACCTTAATTAACAATACTGCACTGCATTTTTGAAAGTTGCCTAGAGAGTAAATCTTAAAATTTTTTTTCTCATCATAAGGAAATAATTTTGTTACTATATAAGGTGATTGATGTTAACTTATTGTGGTGATCAATTCACAATATATACATATATGAAATCATTTTTTAAAAGAGAAGATCTGCTAGCAATGAGCAGCAACCTGACCACTCTAGCTACCAAAAACTAGAAAAAACTCATTCCACCTGGAAGTATCCACATATGATTGTTGTGTTGAGATAAATGTTTTGAGGATGGAATTTTATTAAATAATTTCATTTTTAAGTTTTTATTTATTTTTATTAAATTTTTTAGGGTGGCATTGATTAATAGGATCATATACCTTTCACGTGTACATTTTATGATACATGATCTGTATGTTGTATTTTGTGTCTACCACCCAAAGATAATCATCTTCTGTCACCAAATATTTGGCCCACTTTATTCCCTACCTCTTTCACCCCCTTTCCTCTGGTAACCACCATACTACAACTTCATTTTTAACGTAAGTATTGAGTAATATTATTATATCATAGAATCTGATGTTGAACATGTTTTCTTTCTCCTAAAGTTTAATGATGAATTTTATTTTTTATAAAGTACAGCAATTCATAAATTCATGGTGAGCCAAGTATATATTTTTATAGTGGGTTCTATACTGATAGATACTTAGAACAAAAGATAGAACATAAGTTTAGAATTTCATGTTTACCATATATATAATCCAAACTGGTTTCTACATTCTTGATGACGTTGCATCAAGAATGCATATTATTGCCGAAACCGATTTGGCTCAGTGGATAGAGCGTCGGCCTGTGGACTCAAGGGTCCCGGGTTCGGTTCCGGTCAAGGGCATGTACCTGGGTTGCGGGCACATCCCCAGTGGGGGATGTGCAGGAGGCAGCTGATCGATGTTTCTCTCTCATCGATGTTTCTGACTCTCTATCTCTCTCCCTTCCTCTCTGTAAAAAAAATCAATAAAATATATTTTAAAAAAAGAATGCATATTATTTCTTATTGAGAAATAATCTTTATAACCATTTTTTCATTTCCATAGTTAGATCACTTATGAATTCTTAGCAGCGTGGAACCAATTCAGTCCCTCAAAGTTTCCTGAGATTTTATTCTAATTGCTACTTTCAGCCAAAACGTCTTTTAGCGCACAATCCTGATGAGCTCTCTGGGCAAATACGGACAGTGTGGCATTTCATTCAGTCTCTCTATAAAAGGGATAATTCGCTATGTGATAAAAATGGAGGTGTTTCACTTAACCCAGGACGAAAAGGTCTGCCTCATCCTAACCACCCCGACTTCACTAAAAATATTAAACCTCACTTTGAAAAATTGTATTCATTATGTTAATAAGTGAGCAAATGAATCACCAAAAATGTTAATCTAATACCTAATTGATGGTATTACAAATAAATTGAACATTCCCTGTGCCTCATGAATCTCAAACCCAAAGATCTGCTCTTAACTCAGGTCCATATTTAAAGTAATAATCATGGGGACTCTATGAATAACATGCTTAAAAGTGCTTCCCCAAAAGAATACAGTGGGGCCTTGACTTACGAGTTTAATTCGTTCCGTGACCGAGCTCGTAACTCAAATTACTCGTATGTCAAATCAAAAAGTGAACGAGTGAGACACGTGATGCTGGGCTGATGTTGTGGCGTTCACTGTGACGTTCGCTGCGCCAACTAGCGGTGGGGTATCTGAAGCTGGCTCGTAACCCGAATTTTAGCTCGCAACTCAAAGCAAAAAATCAGTGGAGAGACGGCTCGTATCTCGATAAACTCGTTAGTCGGGACACTTGTAAGTCAAGGCCCCACTGTACTGAAATTACTTTTCCCATTAAAAATTCTATGACAATTTCTCTTCCTTCTTCCTAAGAAAAAACTAATTTAAATTTAATAAATAATTCAGAAATCTAATTTGCCAAAGGTCCTAAAGAGAACAAATGGATATTCCACTTGGAATGAGGAAACCTAATGAGAAGGTATTCACCTGCGTAATTAATAGGCAGCCAAATGTCTGACACAAGCTCTGCCATCGGTTCAGGCTGTCAGTCCCACCCTGAAAACAAGGCCCAGAGACCCTTGGCTTTCTCCTGCTCCTCTTGACTTCACGGAGAGGTCTTCCCAAATGTTCTTACTCCATTCTTTTCAATACTCCACTTTCCCAAGGGCCCAGAGGAGAACAGTTCAGAAAGTGTGATGTGACATTCCTTAAGCTCTAAACACAAATGTGTTTATAGAATAGAGAGAAAACCGGTTGTGGGTTAACCAGTGAGAAATTTTTTATAAAGAGAATTCTACGATGGCCCCAAGAGTCCTTCTGCACATGCACTGTACAATCTCCTCCCCTTGAGTGTGACTATGAAGGGATTATTCCTGTGATTATATTACACCACATGGCAGAAGGGATTTTGCAGATGCAATTCAGGTCACTCATCCGTTGGCAGTTTACCAAAGAGAAGCCATTTTAGATGGCCCCAGCCTCATCAGACGAGATCTTCAAAGTCATGGGGCCCTTCCTGAAAAAGAGATTCAGAGGATGAGAGAGGTTCTCCTGCTGGCCTCACAGGGGGCACACTGCCATGATAAAGAGAGGACCATGTGACAGGGCAGGCAGCATCAAGGGTATGAGAAGGGATCCCAGTTGGCCAACAGCAAGAAAGTGAGAACCTCCATCCTACAACCATAAGGAACTGAATTCAACCAACAACCAATGATTTGAGGAGAGTTCCCCAATCTCCAGGAGGAAATTGAAACCCTAGCCAAAACCTTGATTTCAGCCTTGTGAGACCTTAAGAACAGGATCCAACAAAAACATGCCTGGACTCCTGTGTGATCACAGAAAAGTATATATGTTCGTCTCTGCCCCCGGTACCTGGCACAGAGCTCCTAAAACCCTTGTGATTTTCTAAGTGATAAGAGCACTGGGAGCATATTTTGTTCTAATATATGGTTTTTGACCTCAGTTGCTGACACAGAGTTCCTTAAGCCCGTGTTTTGTTCCTTTCAAACAACCTGTTTTTATCAGCAGGGGTTTTGCAGTATTTCTTCCCTCCCCATGTTGAAAGGGTAAAATCACTGTGAACCAATGGCCATGACGAGGTGCTGTGTGTCTGTCAGGGAGTGTACACAGGTCTTGGTACCAGTGAAAGCAGTGTCTGTCCCTACATTTTAGGCGCTCCTTGACCTGAGAAGGCACATGTCTCTGAAGGGACTAAGCAAGAGTAATTCTATGCCTATTGCACACACACACAAAAAAAAATGTGGGAGGGGATGTATTAGATAACTTACAAAATATTAAAACACAAGGCGACAATTAAAATTTTAAATGTAATATTTTAAAGAACAATATGTGCCCTTAGCATGAATTAAGCAGTAAAATTGAACACGCATTTGATCATGAGTTTTCTGGTAACCAAAACAGAAAAGCAAAAGAAAGCTAGAAAGTTTTCCTCTCTCAAAAATCAAATTGTATGAGGCAGACCCTTAACAATGAGAAAAGAAAGGAGCAGCTGTGATTCCTACAAGTTTAATTAAAGCAGCCCTAGAAATTAGTAAAATGACAGGTTAGTCTAACAATATTGTTTTATTACTCTTATAAAGGTATTTCTAAAGGAACTATGAACACACACACACCATCAAGAACATTATTTTCTGATCACCTAATATAATAGAGTCAAATAACTTAGAAACACTAGAAGAACAGGTAAATATAATGCCCACAAATCTTTTTTTCACATTTTTCCTTTCTCTCTCTCTCCCTTAACAGACTTTGCAAGCAAATTTCTGGCAAGTGCTGAATTGCAATCAAATCACACTGACAAGTACTAAAATGCCAGTCTTCTGTGTTGTTGAGGGGAGGAAAATACATATGTTTTAGATCTCAGACATGCAGATGGTACAATTGAAAGTGTTGGGAAATTTTAGGAACCTCACTTTTATTCTTGCCAGAGACAGAGCATATCCTATTTTCTCAGGGAAGCTACCAGAACCACACTATTTTTTCTCAAAAACTAGCTTTGGATCTAGTCATAAACTAAAAAAAGAAAAAAAAAGTGCTTTGTTGATAAATCTGTATGATAATCCATGTTTAAAAATGTCACGTCTGGAGTTCAAAGAACTGTTTTTAATTCCAGCTCTGGTAGCTACTAATAGCCCTGGACAAGTCACTGTCTCAGAGTTTCTGCTTCCACATCAGGAATGATACCCACTTTTCAGAGTTGTTTTGAATAAAGAAAATAATGTAAATAAAGTGCTCAGCATAGTGTAAGCACTCCATAGATGGCGCTACTGCTGCTACTGAACGTGCTCAAGCTTCAACTTTCCCCTCTCCAGCCACCCCCTCACCCCCCACCACACCGCGTCAGCCCCTCTTCTCTGCAGCACCCCCTGTCTGCAGAGCCCTCCTTCTCCAGCCTTGTGGGCCAGCTGATGGACAGAACAAGCGCCCTGGGAAGAAACACAGAAGAAAAGACAGCGTCTCTTTGTTAATAGCTGAACAAGCCTTAATATAAATTCTGTTAAAAGTGGGGCTGGAGCCCTACCTGGTTTGACTCAGTGGCTAGAGCGATGGCCTGTGGACTGAAGGGTCCCACGTTCGATTCCAGTCAAGGTCACATGCCTGGGTTTCAGGCTCTATCCCCAGTAGGGAGCATGCAGGAGGCAGCCAATCAATGATTCTATCTATCTCATCGTTGATGTTTCTATCTCTCTCTCTTCCTTCCTCTCTGAAATCAATAAAATATATATATATTTTTTTTATTTTTATGTTTTTAAAGAGTGGGGCTGGAGAGCCCTGGATGGGTAGGTCAGTTGGTTAGAGCGTGGTCCCCATAGGCCAAGGTATTTGGTTGGGGAGGGATGGTATTTGGTTGTGCTGGGATCCCATACATGCCAGGACATTTAGCATACCTGCTCCTGAGACACTAAATGCCAGTTGTACCTCCCATTCATTGTGACAACCAAAATGAGCCCCTCTGTGGTTCCAAATATCCCTTAGAGGGTGCCCCACAGTTCACTGAGAATCGCTGGCTGATGGTCAGATGGTCTTGCTGACAATAGTTCATCAACAGTTATCATTCCTTCTTTTAACGTTTTTGATAATAAAGAAGCCAAATACTTTCATGATATTTCTCTTTTGAGGA
>NW_006289416.1:4200277-4222151 GCF_000327345.1 Myotis davidii
GGAGTTATCACACTAACAAAATTATGTAAATCAGAATGGGCTGGAACATGAGGAATAAATTGTATTTTACTTAAACTAGTCTGAAGACTTCAACTTCTGAGTTATGCATCACTGCCTGGAGATATATGTAAATGCTATAGACAACCCTCGGGAGAACTGAGGAAAGAATGCTCACAAATCCAGGCTGCCTGACATCCATTGTCCAGACCACCTGCCACCGGGGAGAACACAGTTTCAGGCCAATCCAAAGGCTAGGAACGCAGTACAGGGTCTTCTCAAGAATGTACTTTTTCCTATAAAAACTCTTAAATTTTCTCCTTCCTTTGGAACATTCTGGATGTTACCTGGTAGTGTTGACAGATTTGCAAGTCTTGAGCTTCTTGAATAAAACTTTGTCATTTCATTTTAGTGGAGCCTCCAGATTTATTTACACTCTGTCGACACTTTCTACTTGTTCTGGTCAGAGGGAATAAATCTCATTTATATAATAGTTTGACATATTTAGATAAGGTAAAGCACTTTTTATAGTGCTTAGCAAATCGTGAACACTCAACAAATAGTTACAATATTCTTTATTGCTACCATCACCAGCTTTATTTGATTGTTAAATATTAGTTAAAAGCAGCAATATTTTACACCATTTTGAGCTTAAATTCCACCTGAAAGGAACTATTTTTATCTTTTCCAATTCCTACATTAGCACTCTAATCTACCAAAGATTCCATTTCCTTGCCTATAGAGGTGGGGAATTGTATTGACACTATGGGATTATTATGAGGCTTAAATGAGACTGTTTGTGAAGTACTGGTGAGAGACAGCAACTAAGCAGATTTGGCGGTGGGGGGGGGGGTGTTTGTTTGTTTTTGTTACTTGAACAGATTCAGGTGAGAGCAGGGGGAATCAGGGTGTGAAGGGGATAAAAAAACCTCAGATAGCTTCTGAAATCTCTGTGTAACCTAATTCCAAATATTAAATGTACATACTCATCACCTGGGAATATTGTTAAAATGCAGTTGTGAGTCAGCGAGTGAGGGTGGGAATGGGCCCTGGGATTCTGCATCTAACAAGCTCCCAGGAAGAGACTTTATAATCTGACAGATCTGGATTTGCATCTGATTCAATCATTAATTTTATATGATGTTATCTTTGAGATTCAGGCTCCATATCTGTAAAATGGTTATAATAATACACACCTTATATAATCAGTATGAAAATTACACAATACAACATATATAAAACAATTGTCATACTGTAGACAGTAAAAGTTTTGATTTCCTACCCAGAAGAAAACTTGTAGAGAGTTTTGAAAAGATTGATCAAACTAATAAAATTTCATTTTGGTGATACAGATTTATTTTTCTTAAAAGTGGTTATGGCCTGCCCTAACCGGTTTGGCTCAATGGATACAGCATCAGCCTGCGAACTGAAGGGTCCCGGGTTCGATTTTGGTCAAGGGCACATGCCGGGGTTGCAGCTCGATCCCCAGTGGGGGGCATACGGGAGGCAGCCAATCAATGATTCTCTTTCATCATTGATGTTTCTCTCTCTCTCCCTCTCCCTTCCTCACTGAAATCAATAAAAATATACTAACAAAAAAAAAGTGGTTGTGGCCCTCGCCAGTTTGGTCAAAAGTGTGGGTGGCCTTGGGACCCCTGAAGTGTATGCAGTGTCTGAATTTAGGACAGTCACATGGAAAACTGAGCTCATAACTTGTGGAGTATGACCCTGCTCTGGTGGTAAACATCAGAAATGTATGGCAGTACACCCAGTTGCAGGTGAAATACGATGGAAAGAGACATAGAGCTGAACCATGCCAACATACAATGTGAGGGAGAAATAAATCTTCGATGTCTTGAGCTACCAAGATCTTGTTTATTTTGGGAGCATCATGTAATCTAATCTGACTGGTACAAAAGTACTTAAATTCCATTCTAAAGGAATTATGTCTGATTAGCTAAATTACTAATACTTAGTCTGGTGGGGAACATGGTATACCACACAGGGATACAATGGCCTGTGGTCACTCCTGCTTTGGGCTGCTCAGCGTATTTTGCCCGTTCCTTTTTGTCAAGTCACTGGCTCGCCCCTATCCCTGGATCCAGGGGTGGGCATGTTCCACAGCGAGGCCAATCTCAGTAACTGCGCACAGTGATGGAAAGAGATCCACAAGAGGCAGGCCAGGACCACTCCCAGGGGTTCCCTAGCTTGGAGTGCAGCTGAGGCTCCCAGTGACCCCCTTTCCCATCCTGTGGAGAATGCCAGTCTGCAGAGAAGCTGAGCAGAGATGAAAGACAGACATCCATGAGGACAGACCTCCTGGCATTGCACCCCAGTTTCAGGACTCTACACCCCAGTTCCTGCAGCTCAACTTTTCATTCCAGAACTCAGCTTAGAATCCTTCCCAACTGCATGAGCTGGGAATTATTCTTCTTTAAGCTGATGTGAGTTGGATATCTCTCATGATAACTGAAGAGCCCAGACTAAGGCAAACTACAATTGAAACAATTTTGGCTATAAGAAAACTCTTTGGGCCGAAACCGGTTTGGCTCAGTGGATGGAGCATCGGCCTGCGGACTCAGGGGTCCCAGGTTCGATTCCGGTCAAGGGCATGTGCCTTGGTTGCGGGCATATCCCCAGTGGGAGATGTGCAGGAGGCAGCCGATGGATGTTTCTCTCATCGATGTTTCTAACTCTCTATCTCTCTCCCTTCCTCTCTGTAAAAAATCAATAAAATATATTTTTTTAAAAAAAGAAAACTCTTTGGGTGAATTTCGTATTTTATTTTTGTTTTAATGGATTGGTATTGTTAAGTTGATACATTTTCAGAATTCTAGCTTAAAAGAACCCTGGGAACTACCAAATACAGAGATCACCAAAGGAAGAGAAGGACTCCAAAGTGAACAAAAAGACTTGAATTTCTAAAATTCTCTGGGATGGGCCAGGCCATGAGTAACTGTTGTCTAAGTATGCAAATAGTATTATCTCAAACAACTAAACCCAAGTTATCGCATTATAAACAAAATTTTCCAGAATAGTAAGTCGTTTTTAAAAGGATTATAGCTTGGTAATTTGCATTTGACTTTATCTAAGCTCTTTTTGAGGAATGATTTTATACAAGTAGGGTTTATTTTCTCTCGCTGGCAGTTTTGAGACAAGAAACAAAATAAGCACCGTTGCCTATACTGCACATGGCATGTGACTCTGTGCTTGGCATCAGACAGACCTTAGTTCGGGTCTGACTTTGTTGCTTAACACCCATCATGCCTTGGACAAGTTACTCAGCTCCTCTGGGCTTCAATTTCTTTATCTGTAAAATAAAAGTAATATTTACACTATTTATAATCTGTAGATTAAATGCTTAACATATATATTTAACAGCGCATATGTTCTATGCTTAATAACTGATAATTACTAGTATTATTATATTGAGTCATCCAGGCTGCTTCCAGGCTGTCTAAAATGTGTTGCTATATAAAATAAAATCCTCTGCCAAACCCACTTTGGGGGGAAAGTTACTCATGGGATTGGAAAGATGCCTACTTTTTCTAACATCTGTATAATCATTATCTTACTATCTGAATTAAAAATAGTGGGATACACTTTTGAAAAGCAAATAGCAACCATATTGAGGGGCAGAATGTATTTAAAGAGAAAACTGATCACTTTTAATTTGGTCTAAAAATATCGACCTCAAGCTGAAATAAGTAAAGACCGGCTTATTATGACAGTCCTGTCCCCCTCAGAGAAACCTTAGCCCTTTAAATGTGCATGTAACTAATACAGGTTATTAGCTCATGACAATGACGTCACTTGGCCGGATGGTTTCCATTTGGCACAGGCAAGTATTCCCAGAGAAATGGCTCCTAGGAAAGCATGTCTCCATACTTCATAAAGTAAAGTAGTTCTAAGAATTAAATGAGATAATGTGTGCAAACTATTACAGTGCCCGGCACTTACTGGGGACTCAATAAATGTCAAGTGCACGCTTGTGTGCGCACACACACACACACACACACACACCTAAAAAGGGACCTGAGAAGGAAGTTCTAAAGCAGAAAGGGAAGAGTCTGGGGGAGTGGTGTCAGTTGAGGAGACAGTTAAAAGATGAAGGTAAAGTCCATAAAAAAATAAAAAAAAATGCTACAAAGAGGTCTTTGAGGGGTTGTGTGGGTTTTTTGGTTGTTTGTTTGTAGCTAAATTCTACATTTTGACATCTCACATAGTTGGCCTTCTGACCTCCATTAATGTGATGTCATTAGAGATATTAGATCACCCTTTGAGACATGTAATTAGGAGGAAGAATGATCTCAGTGTTGTTCAGGAAAGGAAATCACAACATGAGAGTCTGGCTGTTCTGGCATCATTACATTCAATAAGAAAGAGGCGCCTGAAAAGTATCCATTGAATCTGGCCGTGGTGACTTTGGAGGAGGAGTTTCAGTAGGATGGGTGAGGTACTGTCATGTGAGGAACTCTGACATGTGAGAATGGCGATACAGAAATTACCTGTTCTGTTCGAGGGTTGGCTCGGGCCAGAAGAGGACACCCAAAACAGTAAAGTGGAGAATAGGATCAAGTTTGCTTCTTTGTTTAAAGATGCAAAACACGCATGAGTGTATGCTCAGGAGGAGAAGTTGGAAACATAGAAGAGAATGATAGTTGGTATATAAGGTAAGAGGTTGTAGGATCCAGAACACAAGTGGAGGGTGCACACCTTTTACTGTAAAATGAGAAGGAAATATGAATGAGCATAAATGTCATAAACTTTTAAGAATGGGAGTAGAGAGTTTACATTTCTCATGGTGTACTGTACTACATTTGCTCTGAACAGTTAGGCCTGAGATTGAGGGGCAAGAAGTTCAAGGGAAGGAGTATAAGATTGATGCATAGAATTAGAAAACTAGGTGATTGGTTTGATATCAGCACATAATAAATTTGGGGTACGATAGCTTTAAACCCACAAATTTCTTCATAGAGTCAATGAATGACCCTACTTATAAAGGAACTGGAGCTCTTCTAAGCTTTTGAACTAGGTCTTTGGAGGGTAAAATTTTAGTCTGAAGCTTTGCTGGGGAAAAAAAAACAACAAGTGGGTTTAACCTAGGGAGTGGGTATGTGTAGCCAAAAATTGGAGTCATAGATCTCATTCCTCAAGGGTTCAAGGATTAGCACAATGATGGAAAAACTCCCTCTCTCTTCTGCTCTATTTTCATTTTACTAGAGGCCCGGTGCACAAATCCGTGCACGGATGGGGTCCCTCTGGATGGCCTGCAAGGATCGGGCCAAAACCCGCAGTCCAACGCCGCCTGCAGCTTGCTTCTACCTGCCGCTCCCGCTCATCCCAGCCCCACTGTGCCTGCTGTGGGCTTGCCAGCCATGAGTCCTGCATCTTGCGCCCTTCCAAGGGGAGTGGCGTGCGGGAAATCGGCTCTCCAACATCCCCCAAGGGGTCCCAGATTGTGAGAGGTGCAGGCCAGGCTGAGGGACCCCACCAGTGCACGATTGGCTGGGGAGCAACCGCGGGAGGGCTCCAGGGCTGTCCGGCCCGTCTCACTCAGTCCAGATCGGCTGGACCCCAGTAGCAAGCTAACCTACTGATCAGAGCATCTGCCCCCTGGTGGTCAGAGCACGTCATAGCGAGTGGTTGAGCAGCCTTAGCATATCATTAGCATATTATGCTTTGATTGGTTGTTCAGTTGTTATGCTGTTTGTCCTATTTGCATATTACTCTTTTATTATATAGGATTATTGTATTTATTTCCTGGCAGCCTTTGTTGCAGACGCCCTCTTTGCTCAAGGGTAGGAAATTCATAATCCAAGGCCATTCCCAGAAGCTTGTGTTATGATAACCTTCTGAATTTTACCTGGGTCTCCAATATTATTAGTCAGTCATTTAAAAATACTTTAGGGTCAAAAGCTGTTGTGCTCATTGTAGAGTAAGCCTGACTTTATTTCAGTTCAAAGGTGCAATGACATAAACAGCACACAGAGAGCAATTTTACGGCTACACTGGAAAACGCAAGAGGTAAGCCTGAATATGAAGATGGATTAATTTTCAAGGTCACTGTTCAATAAAGAAAAATCTAATTGAAGTAAACAGATTCCAAGTAAGTTTTGGCTAATATTGGCCTCTCTACAACAGACTGAGTGTGTCATAAATTATTCACATGTGTTGATGAGTTACTCTGGTTGCCATGATAAGAGGCTGGCTACTGCTCCATGTCCAGCTCATCCTCAATTTCTTCTAACAAAAGAGCACTCTTACCATGAATAGGTCCCCCTGTCCCTGGAGAGATTTTTTCGTATATAAATAAAAGCTGCTTGAGTCCCTGGGTCTTCAGTCTCGCTGAGCCAATTAACAGCACTATCCGTTTCTACCACAAGGTGGCGCACGCAAACCTCCAAAGATGTGGCGCAGCTATGCTGCAGAATGCCAGCCTTCACAGAGCCAGAAGCGGGTGTTAGAGTAGAAAGGATCATCTAAGATCCCATGCGTTTCACAAGTGAGAACCTTAAGACCCAAAGAAAATAAGCGACCCCGCCGAAACCACACGCTGGTTTGGCGAGGGCAGGATCAAAGTCCGCGTCTCCACATTGCCAATCCCAAATTCATTCACCAAGGGGCAGTGGTTTTCAATCAAAAACAAACGGACAAACAGAAACACTCTTTTATCCCAACGAAATTGTATAAAGAATACATACTTCTTCCACACCCTCACCCTCCCCCCACAAAGCCCTTCCGTGAGTAGATAAATGAAAATAGATTCTCTCTAATTGAAAGAATTGTCCCTGCCCAGCCAGGGTGGTTCAGTGGTTGAGCATCGACCTATGAACCAAGAGGTCTCCGGTTCAATTTCCAGTCAGGGCACATGCCCGGGTTGTGGGCTTGACCCAGTAAGGGGGGGAGGGGGCGGAGGAAATGCAGGAGGTGGCAGATCTATCTCTGTTTCTATCTCTCTATTGACAGATAAGAACTCTGAAGCATAAAGATCACAGAGCGGGGAAATGGAAGAGCTGGAATTTGAGCCTCAGCAGTCTGGCCCCAAAGCTTGTGTTCTTAATCCCCAAAGCTGTGGCCTCCCGAGTGTGCTGGCAGCTTTGCTTAGAAAATTGCAACAAGCAGGCAGCCAGTCTCTCCATAGGCATCCCGTCTATCCAGTAATTTATCTGCAGCTCCACTCATCCTTGAATCCTCCCCTTTTCTATCCATAATTTTGATTCCGATTTCTTCAGTGCCCCAAGGACTTGCTCCACCAATTAGTTTTCCTTACCCCTCTACAGAAACTGCCCCACTGAAGCTGCTAATGAAACCTTGTTTGACAAACCCAGTGGCTGCCCCCAGTCCTCTGCCTTCTAACCCTCTCCCAGGGCACTTTTCCCCTGTTGGCCCTGACCCTGGCCCTCAGCCTCCATCACCTTACAAAACACGATCCTCCTCTGGTCTTCTTGCACAGCAGATGTTCGCACTCCATTTTTTCAGTGCAGAAGTTTGACCCCCCACCTTAGACCACGTAACTCAGAATCTCATTCTGGGGCCCAGACATTTTTGCTTTTTCAAAGTTCCTCAGGTGATCTGGCTGCACAGCCAATGTAAGAACCACTACCCTTCATAAACCAGACATGGCAGGTAAATATGCATGATTCCACTCACATGAGGCATTCAAATAGTCAAATTCATGGAGATGGGAAGTAGAACAGGGGTTGCCAGGGCCATGCAGACTCCATGCCATCACTGTCTCCTTCACCTGAAGTGTCTTTCCCTGCCTGCCTGCCTGATTTATCCCTACTCCTCCCTGAGGCTCAGCTCAGGGCTGGTGCTAGGCTACTTGGGCTTTGCATTCTCTCTCTCTCCCTCAGCAATCTCACTTGTTCATAGCTGCAGCTCTTCCAAACATATGACTCATTCCCAAACCACCTTCAGCCCTGGCAGTGCTCCTGACTTCCAACTCAAATTCACATTTCCCACCAGCTCTTCTCCACAGACACCCTCTTTCCTCTGGCACCTCAAACCCAACATGTCCAAAACGTGAGCTATCTATCATTTGCCTTCTTTCTACCTTGCTTTTTTTTTTCTTGTGCTTTCTTTTTCAAAAATTAGCATCATCCTGTATTGTGTATATCAAATACTTAGAATGGTGCTTATAGCTATTGTTATTATGTGGAGGTTAATAATATTAACAGTGATAGACTTATAGCAGCAGAAATGTGATAAAGACTTTTAGGAACATGGTAAAACTGGTAATGAAGTACATACCACTCCACAGCATTTCCATATTTAAAACAGCATTTAAAAAGTCAGTCTCTTAGAATATCAAGGTAATCTTAGCAAAGTAACTTGGGGCCAAATACATACTGTAATTTATTATTCCCAGAGCAATTCCCAGAGGTACAGTGAAGAAAACTTCCTTTGAAAAGTAGAGCTTTGCCAGAAAGTGTGATGAAAAGTAGAAATACTAAAATATGTATGTCAGATATATAGACTAAGAAGACACAGATGGCCAAAGGTTGAACAACTTGATGTCTCTCTAATCAGGATGTGCTATAGATTATATGTCTTTCAAAATAAGTATTAAGATTAACTGACTAAACAAAATACGTGTAAAAGTGTCCCAAAGATGAGCCAATCTAAATGAATGAACAAATTGTGGCATGTACATATAATGGATTATTCAAACTTCAAAAGGGATGAAATTCTGACACATGCCACAACATGGAAGAACCTTGAAAACATTATGCTAAATGAAATAAGCCAGTCACAAAAGGACAAATGCTGTATGATTTTACTCCTATGAGGTACTTAAGTACTCACATTCATAGAGACAGAACATAAAATGGTGGTTCTCAGGGACTGCAGGGAGGAATAGGAGTTAGTTTTTTTTTGTTTTTTTAAAAATACATTTTATTGATTTTTCACAGAAAAGAAGGGAGAGGGATAGAGAGTCAGAAACATCGATGAGAGAGAAACATTGATCAGCCGCCTCCTGCACACCCCCCACTGGGGATGTGCCCGCAACCAAGGTACATGCCCTTGACCGGAATCGAACCTAGGACTCTTCAGTCCGCAGGCCGACACTCTATCCACTGAGCCAAACCGGCTATGGCAGGAGTTAGTTTTAATGGACACAGAGTTTCAGTTCAGGAAGATAAAGAAGTTTCAGAGATGGATAATGGTGATGATTCCACAACAATGTGAATGTGTTTATGCCACTGAACTGCACGCTTAAAGATGGTTACGGTGGGTGGTAAATTTTATGTTATGTATGTTTTACCACAATTAAAAAAATGAAAATAAGACCCATTAAGCTCATTAGTTAATAGACAACCATAAAGTTTCCTTAGGTATTCATAGGGTGGGGCAAAAGTCGCTTTACAGTTGCAAAACACAGAGTTTATCCTTATATTATTATTTATTATATTTTTCCCTACTAATTGGTATAATTTATAAACTTTCATATATATGCAATATACTTCTCAAGGTTGAAATATCATTAAGGAGGACAGTTTGGGAAGCAACTTTCAAGTATATTGAAATTAAAATTGGAAAGAAATAATTAAAAATAAAAGTATAACTTGCATCTAAGAAATAGCTGCAGGAGGAGGATGGCCCTTTTAAAAAGAGAACAACAGGGAAATAAGGGGTACTTTATTTTAATACAAAAGTCAATTAGAACAGAAATTCTAATATAAACCTGTCCCTACACCTCTGCCATTATACAAATGGAATATTTAATTTTGAGTGTCATGGAAAAATGAAGAACTGTGAATATTAAAATTGCATTGTATTCTCTTTTTGATTGAATACCTTTTTACTGGAAAACATCAAATCAAAAATATTTCCCAAAATAATAAAGTTAGCATGTCCGATATGTTCTTCCCCAGCCGCTCCTGAAGAGGCGTTAGAGAAGCAGTTAGTGTTCCCAAAACATCCATGTGCTTCTCCGCCTCCTCCAGGCTCCCTGGGGGTTGGGGCTGGGGCCACGTGAGGAGTGCTGGCCAGTAGCAGCCTGCCAGGGGCCACTTCCTGGCTAAAGCAGTTAAAAGCCTGTGAGCCTCGTCCTCTCTATATCCCTGTCCTGGTGACTGGCAAGTGAGAAGGTGATAGAGATCACAAGAGACTGGAAGTCTAGATCCCCGAGAGGTTGCTTGGACACAGACCCTGCCAGCCTGCTCTGGACTTTCTGATAAATAAAATTTTGTTTCTTAAGCCACTGAGGTGTGAGGGTTTATTTGTACCATCACACAGCCACACACTCTTACTGACATAGAGTGATGATAAAGTAGGAATTATTAGTAAGTAGCCTTCATTAAACTCTATGAACGCTAGAGGGCACGATTGTGCTATGGAAAACCTTGGCCTATATTGTAAATGAAGCAAGGTGAGGAATTGTAGTAAATCTGTTAGCTACATTTCGCCATTCGAGATCATTAAAATAAAAAAGAATTCACAATACTTTCATTTTGACACAACACCAATAAATTCCAAAATCACGTAAAGCATGTGTATACATTTACAAACATGAATATTTACATCATAAAACTAGTAGAGTGTTCTCAGTGTAAGCGAAGAGTTTGTTTTCCATCTGTATTTTTTTTTCTTTCTTTCTTCAAATAAGCTTATCTACCAGCAGTGCCTGTTAGGCCACGCAATCCATACATATTCTAACCGGATCACTCGAGAAAGCCGAGGTTTTTAAGGTCTCATTATAAAAGGTGACCAGATGTTCCAAACATCAAGTTGTGACAGGAAGCTCCCCACCCATTGCAAATGTCATGCTGAGTTCTGAGCAGACTTCCTTTTCCTGTTTCCTTTTCCCCCTCTCTCCCATTTTTTTTCTTTCTTCAAAGTCTATTCAAAAGCTGCTGCCAGAACTGTCTTCCTCTGTTGTTGTTCGGTTGACATCATCCTCTTCCCTAGCTCACCCTGGTCTCCTGATCAAAGTTTGCCTCATTTCCTTGGACTGTGGCTGTGCCTCCTCCATGTCATTTTCCCCTTATTTCTGCTTCTTCTCACCAACTGCTACCCAGGGTTGTTATTTTTGATGTCTCAGAGTTGAGGTATCTTAATTTATCTGTACTTTGAACAACGAGAGTATTCCTGTGTCTTTATCCCAGACTTTCCCAGGTCTCTTCCAAACCAACTCCAGGTACATATTCATGCTCGAGCTCTCTGTGCCACTAGATATCACACTCCTTTAAAAATATTTTTGAGTAAGTTTAAGACAATATCATATCAGTATCATAGCAACAGAGAAATTTTATTATAGCACCTTAGAAAAGGCAGCTGAGTCAAACCCAAGACTCTAACTTTAATATGAGAAAAGTTATCATCTAAAGTATATGATATTATTTAGTGAACCAAACTGGAGTATAAAATTAGTTACTGTGGTTATAACCTACTGTTATTGATGTGATATATACAAAGTCCATTTTGCATTCCTATTAATGTAAAATTTTGAGATTTTAAAATGCCTAATAATCACATGTATTGAAAGAACATCATTTCTTTTTTTATTATTAATTTCAGAGAGAAAGGGAGAGGGCGAGAGATAGAACATCAATATTGAGAGAGAATAATTGATCGGCTGCCTCCTGCACACCCCCTACTGGGCATAGAGCCTGCAACCCAGGCATGTGCCCTTGATTGCGATCAAACCTGGGACCCTTCATTCTGCAGGCTGATGTTCTATCCACTGAGCCAAACTGGCTAGGGCAAGAAAATCACTTCTTAACTGAAGACCTGGATGATATTTTTTACGTAAGAGTTTAGAATTTGGTCTAATTAGATTTGGTGTATTAGAAAGCATACTAAGTTAACAGTTCCTAAGTCAGTCATTAATTTGGTGCTTTGTACTTGGCGTACTAGTTTGAATCTCTCATTCCTCAGTTTCCTCACCTGTAAAGTGGGGACAGTGACATCTACTTACCCATTCTTTAAGATTGTAGTAAGAATCTAATGAAAGAAAGAAAAAAAAAGATTGTTGTAGGAATCAGATGTGATAGTATACTCAGATAATTTGACAAGTATAAAGTATTTTTCAAAGTAAGGCAGTATTGTCATTATATTTATGCTACTGAGATTAAAGATGTTGTGGTGCAAACAAATTATATACTTTATTGTCTGGATCAACTAAAAGTTCATGTCATCTTTAGTTGTTTATGGAAACTGTTTTAGACTTACAGGCTTAAATGGCACTATAATAGTAAGTAAATTAAATGATCTGCCTCTGCTATTATAACTTCTCCAAATGCTTCATTTCAAATCAAGTTAATATTTGTGCATAAGAAAAATGATTTTCTCTCAAAATGTGTATATTTTTAGAATTACAGAATTCAAATTCCTGTCATATTTTTCCTGACCCAATGATATTAAGTATTCTTAAAATTTTTATCATGTGCTTACTATGTAGCAGGCATTAAACTAGAAAATAAAAGCTAGAAATAGAAATAAAATGAAAGGTACCTGCCATAGAAGAGTATTATTATTTTACTTGAGTGTTTAAAATTAAAAACATAATTTGATATTTTAAATGACTATAGAATCAAAGAAATAGTATTGGTATGCCACATTTATTAAATTGTATCATTTCTTATTAGATATAACCTAAACATAACCCAAAGTAAGAGGCAACAGGCATTCTTTGAGATAAAAAAAAAAAAAGCTATTGGAGAAGCACTGATTCAGGCAGAAACCCAAGGTTTCTGATTAGGAGTCAAAGGCAAGGGGTATTTGTAAGAAAGGGAAGAGTGGCCTCTAGGGCGTGGCTCAGTGGGTAGAGTGTTCACCTGCAGACTGAAGTTTGATGCTGGTCAAAGGGGAGCTTGTTGTTTTTAATTTTTAGTACCATAGTCATTAGTTCTTAAGTTATAATGTCTACTTTCCTGTTATCCTTTCAAACAGTTCTTTTGGACACAGGGTTGCCCAGACCAAAGTTCATTTTGCCCCATTTTAGCATTCCAAAGGTTTGAGGCATGGCAGCTCTGGCTCCATTTTAAAGTGGCTCCATTTATATTATTTTTTACAAATAGTAGCCAATTTTATTCCCAGTTTATGGAGAAAGAAACTGACACTAAGAAAAGTAACTTGTCAGGTTCATACATCTGGTAACTGGAATTTGAACCTGAGCAAAGGTGTTCTTCGTCCCCATGCTGCACTATCTCAACAAAAGGAACGTGGATAAGTACATGTTTAGAACCGGTATATAGACCTGGAGTCCATGAGGACATTTCTGGATAAGATTAACACTTAAATGAGGAGACTGAGTGAAGCAGATAGCCCTCCCTAATGTGGGTGGGGTGGATCCCATCCAATCAGTTGAAGGCCTGAATAGAACACAAAAGTTAACCCTTCCCAAGTAAAGGAGAATTCCTTTTGCCTGACTACCTTCAAACTGGGACACTGGCTTCCTTCTGTCTTTGAACAGGAACTGAAACATCATCTCTTCCTGGTTTTCAGACTTTTGGACTCAGACTGGAACTCACAATTGGCTCCTCTAAGTCTCCAGTTCACTGACTCAGACTCACACTGCAGGTCTTAGGACTTGGGACTTGTCAGCCTCCGCAATTACATTACGTACAATCTCTCTCTCTTTCTCTCTCTCTCTCTCATCTACACACACACACACATACACACACACATCCTATTGATTCTGTTTCTCCGGAGAGGCTTAATACCAATTTCTTAAGGCCCACCCAAAAGCTAAGGAGGATGGAGAAATTATGATTCTATAATATTTTATAGTTCCTGTCTGAATAGGGTAAAAATAATGATTTGTTCCAGTCATAACTCTAACACTTAGTAGTTGTTTAGTCTTGAGTAATTCACTTAATGAATGAATCTCATTCATTCATTCATTCATTCATTCTACAAATAATGAATGCCTTTTCTGTGCCAGGCCCAGAAATTACTGATGTAGGCATTTTGGAGGTCTGGGAACCAGACCTGCAACCCACTGTGGGTTCTTAGCTTTGCACAGGAGATAATTCAAATACCAGCCAGCAGAGAGCTTAAAGTGAAAGGGAGTTTACTAGTGAAGCAGTGAGACAGAGGGGCTACTGCACAGACCGAGCAGCCCCTCCCTGGTGGGACTTACTTTTTATTCAGACTGATTTAATTGAGGGGTAGGGTATTCGATAAGGGGGAGGACTATTCAGGATTTTTCCAGGACAAGGGTGGAGACTTCTCCGAAGAGATCTGTTGGCCAAGTTGTGTTCTTAGATAGGCTTTCCCTTTCTGATCATGGCAGCTGTGGGTTGTGTTGTTTACTACACTAATGTATTACAATGACGCTAGGGGTTGCCAGGAGGTAAAATTAGTCACCGTGTTGGATGGAGCTGACCTTCTGGGAGTTCTAAGGCACAGAGCCCTCATGTAGCCCTCATTGGTTACAGCTGTTTGGCCACATACCCTGTCTCAGCACTGTATGAGACACTGAAAATGTCAGAGTAGGTAAGAAAAAGGCCCCACCCTTAAAAATTCAGTAGAATGAGAGTTAGAGGCAGTTCATAGAAAAATTCTTGTTCTCAAGAGTTGTAAATGTTGAATTATCAGGCACCTTTCTCTCCTACTCTACCCCAGCACAAACCCTCTACTTCTGGCATCGACTAGCACTCTTACCTTCAGCCCAGCTAGGTTCTCCTGTTGCTTCCTTGTTTCACTGTCCTAAACCTATTTTTGCTGTGGCCAACAAATTCTTACTTACTCTGCTGCACTTTGTCTCTTGATGGAAATCTTTCCTTCCAGAAGACAAGAACTGGGGTCTCCTCCTCGCACTGGTAACACTTACGGTAAAATGTACATTCCGGGGAAGGATCCGTCCTGCACCTCAGCTTCTGGAATGGCTGAGAGGGAGATCTTCCAGATGTCAGGGGTTCTGTACACACGCACATTCCTTCCCGAGGTCTTCGGAGTGTTATCTGTAGGGTTTATAGGCACTGATACACAACTGAAAGGTTCAGAAGCTTAAGTCCTCAGGCTAGGTAAGGTAAAATAAAACCTATTCATGTTTCAACCCATTCTGATTTAAGTAATTTTGTTAGCTCAGCTATGGCACCTCCATTTTGTTTCTTCATTCTCTCCTCAGTTTCATTGTTCTGATTTTTCATAAACGACACAATGAAGTATAAACCTCATAATGGAAATTTTGTGTAAAATATTTTCAGTTTCCAAGTGGAAAACTTAGCCCAATAAGTTACAAATAAGTCACTTGTAATGTTATTATGAGAATGATTGACATTATTTGTTTATAATCATAAAGAAATTAATCAACATCTAACTGAGATTAAATATTTTCTATTCGTGACAAGTATGCAAAAGGACTTCATCATGTAATGTAGATGAAAAAGGGGCCAAATCCTAAACCTGACAAGCTCAGAGGAGGCCTGCATGATGTGCCTTCCAAACTCAGAGACTGACAGCAACCACATAGGGTGGTCTGGACAAAAATTCCTGTCTGGCCGGTGTGATTCAGTGGTTGAGCATCAACCTATGAACCAGGAGGTCACGGTTTGATTCCCGGTCAGGGCACATGCCCGGGTTGCAGGCTCAGTCCCCAGTGGGAGTCAGCCAATCGATGATTTTTCTCTCATCATTGATGTCTCTACCTCTCTCTCCCTCTCCCTTCCTCTCAGAAATCAATGAAAATATATTTTAAAAAATACATATAAATATTCCTAATTATAAATGAGTCAGGGAGGATAGTCACATCCTAAGGTGTAGCTTCCTTGACAAAGGTCAATCTTCACCGTAAGTGAGACAGTCTATTGTCTTTTTGCATCTAAGAAAACAGACCTATGAAATAGCAGAGTATTCACCTTTTCAAGGCCCCTTAGGGCACAGCCACCACAACAGAGCAAGAGACCACAGAACCCCTCATTGTTTTCTTGCCCTGAATAACATCTCTGTGTGCTGTCAATGTTAGTTATTAACTATCCTGTACTCACCAATATAAAAGAAGTATGTGTCTCTCCATTTTACTCTTTATCCAATCCCAGGACACAAAATCAACATGAAATTTAGTTGCACTAACAAAATATCTGAAGGAGAAATAAAGAAAACAATCCCATTTTACAAGAGCATAAAAACAATAAAACATTTAGGAATAGATCTAATCAAGGAGGTGAAACATCTATACATTGAAAACAATAAGGCATTGATGAAAGAAATTGAAGGGGATACAAATAAATGAAAAAATATTTTATGCTTATATGGGGTAGGCAGAGCAAGGATGATGGGCCAGGTACAGAAGGTCATGAGGGTGGAAAGCCCCAGGCGCCTTGCAATGGACAATTGTAGGGTGGGACCTCGCCCCCAGGGTGACTTTTCCTCCCCTAGCATATCGCTGGTCATGTGGTTTTGACCCCCTGACTTTTCCTCCCTAGAGATAACATTTAGGCCCCATGTATATCACTCCAGGTCCAGAAAAGCAGCAAAACCAGACCAGTGACCCCATGACTGACCAGCTGTATTGAATTATGACCCCCTGCTCTAGTGAAAAGTTGTTCAACATCACTAATCATCAGAGAAATGAAAATCAGAACCCCAGTGAGATAATACTTCACACCTGTTAGAATAAATCAATAAAAATATTAAAATAGAAAACAAAAAATACAGAAATTTGTATATAATCTTGAGATGGTTAACAGCACAGAATTATGCAAAGTCCTAGCAAGTATACCATAAATTTGATCATTTGGACATATAAACACTTAGTAAACTTACTTTAATATAATCAGATTGAAAATCCACATAAAACTGTGAAGTGGAAAGATCTTTGGCTTGGGAGTAAATATTAGCTCTGATTCTACTGCTAGTAGGTATTGGATTTCTTTTTAGGGGGCAAAATGATTTATTGATTTCAGAGAGGGAGAGATAGAAACATCAATGATGAGAGAGAATCATTGATTGGCTGCCTCCTGCACACCCCCCACTGGGGATTGAGCCTGCAACCCAGGCATGTGCTCTTGACTGGAATCCAACCTGGGACCCTTCAGTCCACAGGCCGACACTCTATCCACTTAGCAATACCAGCTTAGGGCTGTATTTTTTGTTTTTTAATGTCTACCAGATTATTATTCATTGTTACTCCTCACCCAAGGGTATTTTTACATTGACTTTTTTAGAGAGTAGAAAGGAGGGACAAAAAGAGAGAAACATCGATGTGAGATAGACACAACTATTGGTTGCCTCCCATAGGTGCCCCGACTGTATTGAGCCTGCAACCGAGGTACGTGCCCTTGACCGGAATTGAACCCAATACCCAAGTCCACAACCAAAGCTCTACCACTGAGAAAAACCAGCTAAGACTCTACCAGATTCCTGAGGGTACACGGCAAACATTTAGGAACAGATCTTATGTACTCTAAACAAATTCAGGGAATATTTTTTTCTTTGGATGTATAGTTCATCATCTCAAAAGAAATAACACCGGTAATTTTTACAGAGAATATGTGAGACTTTAGAGAAAAGTTTAAAGAAGTTATTTATTCTGGAGCCTTTTATAAAAGGAAACTTTTTTTCCCCAATTTCATGGTTTTCAAATAAAATCCACAGCTAGACAATTGATTCTTAAGCCATCTAAGGAGAACCTAAATATTTTCCTGAACAAGAGTTCAAATAAATTTTAAAAGTTCATCACCATAGCATAAAACAAATTTCCCAGTCCGTGGTTTTCAAACATCCATTCCTTGGTTTCTAGCTCTGTTTTGATTTTAACTTGTTGGAATTAATATTACTAAAATGAACACGAGTGCCAATTCTTTACTTAAAAAAAAGTCATCATATCTCTTTTAATACAATATAAACTAAAATATACAAAATTTATTAGGAGATAGTCTATGAATGTTTTATGAATGAATGAATAAGCTGATTTTTAAAATATTAAACCGTCAGATGAACCCAGTGCAGACAGCCAGTTCCAGGATTACCCAGTTTGAAGTTCCTTCTTCTCAAGGAGCTCACGGCCTTCTAAGCATCCACCACGATCAACAAAAGAGTTAAAGAACTGAACCTTGGAAATTGAGTCTGTGAGAAATATTGTTTAGAATGGATTTAGACCTCAGAACCTCATTTCTATCTGAATCATGCAGGGATGACTATAAGTGAGAAAATATGGACTTTAAACCTAGCCAAACACCTGCTCTCCAAAAGGTGGGGGCCAGAGGTGTATCTGGGTTTCAGATCACTCAGCTCAGCTTATTTCAAAACAGCAATAACTCATGTGCAAGGCAGACACTGCAAAGGCTCTATAAGTCATGTCACTCATGGCTGCAGCCAGAAAACCAGCAAGAATGAAGTGATTTTTCAAGTGTCCTAGAACAGTTTATGATCAGCAGGTACTGCAGTGACAGCTCCACATTGAAGGAAGAATGGGAATCATGTGGCAGAAACCTGGAGACACTCATGGAAGACATGAGTGGTGACTGCGTGCGCATGCAGAGACAGGAAGTCCTCTTTTCTGATGTGCCCTTAAGAGAAATCATTGTTCATCTAACAAAACAGTTGCCAATTGGATCCTAACAGAGGCAAATGTGAGGACACCCTTCTGGACTCCCCAAGATACCTCTCTGCAAAGTATGAAGGACAAGGAGATGAAGATAAAAAAAAAAAATGGTGGCGACATTTCTTGGAAAACTACTGAAGTAGATGACAGTATTACTAGTCAAGGCAATCGAACACCTTCCCTATTCATCATCCAGGGAGAGGCCTGAAGAGGGAGGTGTTTCTTTGGAGAATCCACTCAGCTCCAGAAGAGCACGTCGAGGCACCTCCGGGTCTCGGGAAGGGCCCTAAAAGGACCCTCTAATCAGATCTCCTTATGGAGGTGGGACCAGTGTTTCTCTCCAGGTCAGACCAGATCACCCTTGAGCCTGCTCTTACCCACCAGAACAATGAGGGAAACTCCACATGTGGGGGACACCAAGAAAGATTCCACTGAGCCCAAAAGCCATTCCAATGTGAGGAGTGTCCCAAGATCTTCAGTGTGGGTTTTTTAGAAATTCACATTTTTTATTTATGTATTCCTGATTTTAAAGGCAATTAATTAATTTTAATGATTCCAGAATTTGTACAAATAAATGCTGTTCCACATGGCCATTGAAATAACTTTTCTGTGGTTCCCTGTCTTTGGACACGTAAGCACTGGAGGCAAAGCGATGTGGACTTGGAGAACTCTGGAGCCAGCTTGCTCCCTGCAGGCTCAAGAGCAACCATCCCACATAGAAAGAAAAAAGAAAGAAAGAACTTTTCAAAATAGTGTCTTTCCTATAGTCACAATGACTTTCAGTAGTTAACCTATCCAAGCCTTGAGGAATCCAGTCTGTAAATGGGGATAGTACTACCAACCCCAGGATTATTATGAGGATTCACTAAATAATGTAGGTAAAGCACCTGAAATGTGAGGGCTCAAGAAACGATAGCCATTGCTGTCAATCATAGTTCTGTATTGCCAATCTTATTAATTTGTTCAGATGACCTAAAATGTTTCATCAAAACATGAATCTTAGGTTAATTTTGCTATATTATTCCCTTAGAATGAAGAAAAATCAGGTGGCTAATTTCAAGTATTCAAAAGAGCTGTTCTTATACAGTCAAAGAAACATAAATACATACTGCAAAAGAATTAAGTGCATTATGGCTTATACCACATAATAAAATCTGGTCAGATTTTAGTTTGCTTAAACACAAATGTGATCTATACCATTGAATATTAATAATAAAATAATGATCTACATAAAAATAATTATCCATGCCACTGAAAATACAAATAGGTTTAGCTTGAAATAGCAGAATAAAATGGGTTTTCAAAAGCATATATTTATTCTAAACACGTTTCTTTAAACCCCACCAACAATGTTAGTCTACAGAATATAATAAAAAAGTTATTAACACCAACCGTTTATATTTCATGATCTGGCATCAGTTACCTTAAAAGATAAGAGCATGACTAATTTATAGTTTCTTTTCTAAACCTTTGATGTAGGTAAACATTCTAACTTTAACTTCTTGCCTTTAAGCAAAGTTATGTTCTACTTTTCATAACCCAGTTGTAAAGATTTCCAGGAAGTAGCAACCTGATAGCAATTTTAGTGGTGTTTAAACTCATTGTCAGAGACACTGACGTATTATGACCATATATCAGAAAAGTGAAGGCCAAACACTTGGCAATGGCTACTGGAATTGCAAATAGTGTCTTGGGCAGAAATTACAAAGCTATAGGGCAGAGATATCAAATGGGTCTCAACATATAAGACCAATTTTATTTTATTTATTTTTTAATCTTATAGAGTTGTGATAATAAGGTAATATGAGTAAAGAGTCTTGCATAGAATCCTGGTTACAGTTCATTGACTGTACTTATCAAATTAGATATATTAGTAATCCAGACAAAGAAATTAGATGGCTGATTGCTCTTTTTAAAAATATATATATTTTTATTGATTTCGGAGAGAGAGAGAAACATCAGTGATGAGAGACAATCATTGATTGGCTGCCTCCTGCACCCCTACTGGGGATCAAGCCCACAACCCAGTCTTGTGCCCTGGACAGGAATCAAACCCAGGACCCTTCTGTCTGCAGGATGATGCTCTATTCACTGAGCCAAACCGGCTAGGGGCTGATTGCTCTTTATGAAGCCTTTCTCCCTCATCCTAAACTTTTTCTCTTTGTAATAACTTTTGTGATTATGTTTGCATTTATTTATTTATTCATTTATTTATTTATTTATATTTTTGGTATAATTCTGTTTAAAGCAGGGATGCATTTCTTTGTATTTGTACATTATCTGACCATTATAGTTAGTAAATGTTTATTACAATTAACTGAAAGTTATGTCAAAAATGCATTTGGCTGTCTGTACTTAGTGCAACAAACTGTTTTCCAGTTATTAAATGACAGATAATGTTAGTGCATTTTTCTAAAACAATGACATAAAACTGATTCTTATTATTCACAGAAATTATGTTCTATAAATTCACTACAAACACAGAATTAGCAAATACTGAGCCACTGGTCCTGGAGAAAACACAGGGTTAGATTCCTGGGAGCCTCTAATCACAGTTTTGACACAGACCTATGCATAACCCTGTTTTATGTGTGTTTCTGTTTAAAGGCAACTTATTTTTAAAAAATCTTTATTGTTGAAAGTATTATATATGTCCTCTTTTTCCCCCCATTGACCCTTTCTAATCTGCCCTCCTGCCTGTCCCAGTCCTTCACCACTCTATTGTCTGTGTCCATGGATTATGCATATCTATATAAACAAAAGCTTAAGCAACCGAACGACCAGTCGCTATGATGCACACTGACCACCAGGGGACATGCTCTCAATGCAGGAGCTGCCCCCTGGTGGTCGGTGCACTCCCCCGGCCAACTCCCCTGGCTGGCCAACCTCCCGTAGTCCCTCCCACCCAGCCGGCCGGCCCTGATCACCAGCCAGGCTGAGGGACCCCACCTGTATAGTAATTCGTGTACCGGGCCTCTAGTATTCAAGTTCTTTGGTTGATCATTTCCCACCCACCCACCTGCCCTTGCCTTCCCCGAGATTCCGCAGTCTGTTCTATGCTTCTATGTCTCTGGATCTATTTTGTTCACCAGTTTATTTTGTTCATTAAATTTCACATATGAGTGAGATCATGTGATACTTGTCTTTCTCTGACTGGCTTATTTGCTTAGCATAACTCTCCAGGTCCCTCCATGCTGTCTCAAAGGATAAGCGATCCTTCTTTTTTACTGCTGCATAATAGTTCATGGTATAAATGTACCACAGTTTTTTTAGCCACTCATCTACTGATGAGCACTATAAAACCAATTTTAGATGTTTGCTGGCTGAATTGTTGTACTGAGAATTTTGAGGATTTAAGTCAGCTGCTCTGGGAGAAAG
>NW_006289416.1:4222178-4224011 GCF_000327345.1 Myotis davidii
TGATCTAAATGCAATGACTACCATAGGGAGGCAGGGGTGTTACATAAGACAAATGTCTCCAAGTGTGGTCAATTCTTACTAAATGCTGTTTTTGCTAAATGTTAAAAATGTTGCACAGTATTTTGCAGAGGTGGATGTAAACAGGATAAGCTCTAGAGAAAATAAACAGGGTACGGGTAGTCAATTGCAAAGAAGAAATCAAAGTGTAATTAGCCAAATAGTGTGTATAAGGAATGGTTAAACCTCCATTCTAAGAGACAGAGTTTTGGATATGAATCCCGTTTCCTTTACTTGTTGCAAATAAACAAAACTACCTTGTGACAACCATGTCTCATTCTTGAATAGAACACCCCAAGCAACAAACCCCTTGAGTTTGGTAACAGAGGGAATGACTTGCCAGCTCTGTTTTAGTTTTGGGGTCTTACATGTGGCTCAAGGCAACTGGAGTCTCAGCATTGGGGTCCTACCATCTCACATCCTTGCTTCTTGCTGTGCATCTGCTGTGCATCTCTCTGTGAAAACTGGTCCCGCCCACTCCATATTTACCCCTACTCTGTGCAGGATATGCTGCCCTCGCATCACATGTATTTACTGTCAGGAGTACAAGTAAGAAGCAGAAACTAAGTAGTGGTTCTCATCTGTAAAGAAAAGATATGGTCTCTACTAAATTCAAACTGAAAAAGAAGGAGTTCAGAGAATTGACAGGAAGATTGGTGAAGCAGGCTCAGGCAGGAACCAAGGAAGGGAAGGCGGAGTTCAGGTTCTGCCACGGGGATGGTCTGCTGAGACACAGGCACCATCAGCACAGAACACTTGCTGCCTACCACTACTGGACGGACTCCCCCAGCCTGAACACTCACCTCTGCCACTGGCCTCTCAACTCTACCGATAGGAATAATCTGAGTCACCTGTGTCTCACTCCCTCAATATTCAAAATTCCTGAGGGTCGCAATACTCAGAACAGAGGGCTATAGTCCAGCTACCGGGAGAGGACCAATTCTCAAAGAGGAACTTGGGTTAAACAGACACCCTCAAAAGGTGTCCATTGCATGCTATATCCCGCTAGGCAGAGGGCATGTGAGAAGGTGCAAAGTGCCGTTGAGCTTAGAAGCGGCTGTCCCAGAGCAGAGTGAGAAACCAAGTGGAGAGTATGAAAGTTTGAATTGATGGGAAAGGTTACCTAGGAATAGGCAAATAGATACCAGGAAGAGCTAGAACTGAAATCAAGAACTTTGTTAGATATAACAGGCCTGGGATCAAATTACAGAAGAACCAGGAAGAACTGAAGAGATGAAGACTAGACCTTCAAAAAGTAGTCCTGGAGCGAGGAAGGCACAACAAGCACAGGTGAAATTCTAAGTGTAGACCAGATGACCATGAAGTTAAAAACTACAGAGTGCAACAAAAAAGAGCAAAAAGATGGGCTCCTCTAAGATTGCCATTTGTTACATGTATACATTGTAGGATGTGTCCTTATATGCCGGAAGCTGGTCCATCCTTGCTGCTTGACACAGTCACTGCAGGGAAGAAACATCGGCACAGCATATGTTTCAAGGGACCTGGTGTATATGGCATACTGTTCTTAATATGTTTGTTCACCTTCTTGGCGCTATGTGTTTTAACCAAGGTCACTTCTCCGAGAAAGGTTGTGTCCCCAGGTAGGGATTTTCCCTGAAGTTAGGGAGGGAATAAAACCCCTTAACTAAGTGCCAGGCAGGTAGTTAATCACTTTAACTACGAACAATCACCCTTAAGTTACATAATCTTTACTCCCTGGAATGGAGATATGAAACGCCCTAACCTTTGGAATAGAAATTGACAGGATTAAAATCA
>NW_006289416.1:4224142-4226581 GCF_000327345.1 Myotis davidii
GCATTTTATCTCCCCAGTGATTCTGGGGAGCACAATGTCAAGAGAGTACGTAATGCTGGCAATTATAAAAGGCTACCCTCATCAAGCTTCTCAAAGATGCTAGTGTGTATTGTGCTGTGCCAGCACAGCCAAGGGTTCGGTGAGCCTGAGGGGGAGTGGCAAAGGATTAAAGAAAAGACAGACAAAGAGAATATAGCTGGGGCTTGGTGTATCTCCTGTGCCTGGATGAGGCTTTATTTTATAGTCTGAGAAAAACAAGGTAGTGGTCAACATAGTTACAATGTTCTTGTGTGTTTCACTTGTTTTGGCAGCACTTGCTGCACCTCCCACAGCCCATTAGCTACCCAGGAAGGATCTAGGGAGCCATAAGGTCATGTGCCCTCTAAGCTGGGACTTGTTTGTGGCTTTGCCAACAGGTCAGTCGGAGGTTTAACCCTATAGCCGTGCCCTACAGAACCTAACATTCTAGGAAGAACACTTTTCTTTTGCCTGGTCCTCCAAATCTTCGCTTAGAGGGGTCCTCATAGTCCTCCAAACTGGATTACCAGCAGTTTTGGCCAGGTGGAGGAGGCAAGGCTACAGTGGTGTAAATCACTTCTGGTATTGAATGGAGTGAGGAGATCCAGGCTTTGAGTGGTTAGCACAGTGGGGTGGAAGGCATGTTTGGGGTGGGCTAGTCATTAAGGAGCAAAGACCAGTGCATGCACCCTGTGTAGGACTGCAGACTTTCTTACCAGGAAGAGAAAATCATCATAGCCTCAGTGATGAAAGCAGCAGATTACTGACAGCTGGCAGGAGAGGTTTATCCTAAACACAAACATTTCCTGGCAAAATCACATGTTCCAGGATTAGAGCAAGCATGCCCCAACTAAACTGCACAGTTTTTAAACTTTCAAAAAATTGAAAGCATTAAAATAATGCATTTCACTTTTGTAGGAACAACATATTTCATTCATTTTGTTTCAATTTTTCTCCTGCATTTTTCATCCAGCTGATTCTTCCAGGAGTTCCAAGACTTGGGTCCTTATCACGCTTTAACACATACCTCCCAGACCTCTAGGCTGTGTGGGACATACACAAATTTGTTTCTTTTGTCCATTTCATGAATGAACAGATTTTCACTTAAAAACAATTTCTATCCTACCAAACTCAGTGAGATTTTAAGATTCTCTACTTTTGTGTTTTGTTCCTTGGTGAGCCACTGAGTTGAAGATTTACAGACTGAAGCTTGGGATTGCATGATGAATATTCAAAAAAAAGAAAAAGAAAAAAACAGGGAATAAGATAATAAAAATAATCAAAATGAGGGTGGAGAGAAGAAAAGTTCATGGTGATTTAATATAACCAATAACAGGTAGGAGAGATTTTGACACTCTCACCTTTAAAACTACATGCAGGACATCTTCAAAACCACTTTATCCCTTAATCTGGGATTGTTATGCCCAGATTTCAAGACCCCCCAAAGACAGACCACTAGGGAGCCAAGTCCGATGCAAAAGCATAGAGTCTTTATTCAAGCTGAGCTTGGTCCCTCTGCCTCCTTTACTGGCCAGCAATAGGATGCTAGAGAGCCCGGAGTCCCAAGAGAGCAAAGAATTTATAGGGTTTGGGGTGGGGGTGGGGGACACTTGGTCGATTCCAGTTGGTTGAGTGAGGGTTGGGGGGGGGCGCTAGTTTCCCTTGCTTTCCCATTGGCTGAGATAAGGGCAGGCTGAGTAACTGATACATTCTGTGGCTTTCCTGGGAGAGAAGTTAGGGACATAGCTACCAGTTCCGTTCTGTCCTTTCAGGATAGACTAGGGTTAACTAGCATTTTGGAGTTGATTTTTTGAGGCTGAAAGTTTAGAACAACAAAAATATTCTCTATTTTATTTATTAGTTTAGAAAAGAAACAGCTCAAGGAATTTATTTTCCAGTTAAAAAAACAAACCCTGAATATAACCTACGTAGAAATTTTCATGCCTGTGACAGTCAGTGGCAAATGAAGTTTTAGTAGTTACACCCAATAAAGCCCCTTCCCACGTTCTGTGTGCCATTTTATGAACGTGAGAGCCTATGACTACCTCCGGCACAGGGAGCGGAAGAAACATTTTCCAAACCCTTGTATGCCTTTCCGGGGCTCCTAGAATACCAGAGTACTGACACTTGATTGTACTATTTCTTATCTGTTGAAGATGATATTGGATTTCGCCAAAAACCACACAGGAAACCAACAATCCCACATTAACAGTTTCGATAGCCACCGCAAAGAAGAAATACAAAGAGGAACTAATCTCCGGGTGTGACGGGGCAGAAGTGATTTCATCAGAAAAGCCTGGATCTTCAGCCCATTCCGATCTTGACTAACCCTCCTCTTTATCCCGTTTCCTTTTGGATCCTCTCCCTTCCCCAGCGACTGGATACAAGGCAAAAAAAAAAAAAAAAAAATTTTTGGGGGGG
>NW_006289416.1:4226592-4227072 GCF_000327345.1 Myotis davidii
CGATGCGCGGGACTCCAGGGCGGCAGCCTCAGTTTCCCCCGCTCTGCCGCAGGGTCAGACCCTCCCCGGCCCCTCCCGGGGATGTCGCCAGGATCCCGCACACATAAGCTGCCCCAAGCGAAGCCACAGATCTCATCGCTGGGAGAGTCGCCAACAAAACTCCTCCGCGGTTCAAACACAGGCAACAGGAAGTTCGGGGCTGGGACGGCGCGGGAGGCCCGACGCGTGTGGCGGGACGGCGCCCCGCGGGAGAGGAGGCGTTAGGAGCACCCGCCGCGCCCGGCGCCCTGCGGAGCGGGACTCCACCACCGACCAGTGAGTGCGGGGCCTGGCGCCGAGAGCTCACCATCCTCCCAAACCCTCGGCCCGTCCCGTCCCCCCCAAACAAAGCCCCGGAGCCCGCACCTCAGACACCCGGGCGAGGGCCAGGAGAGCGGCTTGGGGGACGGGCTCTGCGCCCCCGGCTCCGTCTCCAGGGCC
>NW_006289416.1:4227928-4239966 GCF_000327345.1 Myotis davidii
CACAACATGTTAAACTTTTCCTTTGTTATGTGTTGGGGGCTGGGAAATATGCCATTCAAAGCATCCACTTGTACGGTCTTGTGCCGCTCCGTCTCCTCTGTCCACAGGGTGCAGAGAATTTTGTTCTAAAGTGTGTTTTCCTTCCTGATAATTGCTTCCAGCGTTGGCTGTCTTGGGGCCGGGCAGCGTTGGGTGAAGAATCGAGCCCGACGTCGGGACTGCTTTAATTTTGTTGTGTAGCGAGTGAGAGACAGCAGAGTTTGGATTTGGTTATTTTCTGCGTGATTAATCGAAACAGGCTTGGAAAAATACACTAACCGTTTATACATTAAAGAAATGAAAAGCCTCTAGTCTAGTGGGATCACAGCTTTATGTTCATGCGGTTTATGATGTGTGTATGTCCCGCCGGTGTGTGTTCCCGTAGGTGCTTTCACCTGTACATATATGTGATTATAGCATGTGTGTGTATTGTAACTGGAGGATTGCCGTACTAACGGTGTCTTGATAATCCTAAGGGTATTTAAACCATCTAGTTAAGTTTCTAATGTTAAGTTTCACGCGGAGGAAAAGATCACGAAGTGTGTACGCTTGACTGTGCCCCTCAGGCGAGCATGGTAAATTTAACGTCTGAACTGGCTGCAGTACTTGGCACACAGTGGACAGGAAGCGTTTTGAATGGACAGGTAATGAAGGAGCGCCTGAGATTAGAAGCCAAGGACCTTGTGTACATCATAGGTGGTTTTCATATATTGTTCTGTAAGAAAGAACTTTTGGACATCAGCTAAACCTCAGTGGAGATTTTGAATGCTGGTTGACAATTCCTAGGCTCCTAAATTTGAAACAAACAAACAGACAAACAAAACAAACCAATTGTCTTTTATCTGAATCTGAATACAAGACAGTTCCTATCTATGTTTTCAGAATAATAAAGGTAAAAGGGCTCTTAAAGTATGTAGTCTGCTATAGACATCATAATGTTATATTAGCTTTAATTTTGCAGTATGTTCTTGCTGACTTCATAAACCACAAAATTGAATCCTTTCTGTTCAACCGAAAGTGAAATTACAGCTTTGACCTATCTTCCTGGGATAGGTGGAATTTGTCTTATGACTGAAGTATAATGTTAATACATGGTTTCAGTTTTTTTTGTGTGTGTGTGTGTGTTTTTAAAATTCCGGAAATTCTCAAGCTACAAAATCAATGTCTGTGCATCCCTGGTTTGTTCCCTGGTTTCATCACCAAAAACAAAAGAAACAAACAAAAGTCAGTGTCCGTGCAAATAAATTTCCTCTGTGGTATGTAGTGTTAGAAGAATAAAGTTTCTAAATGACTAGCAATGACCCAGTATAAGAGAAATGTTACCAGCACTTGGTATAAGACTTGTTTATACAAAGTTTAACGCTGTCTTTTTAGATAGTATTTTATTAATGTGAATAACTTTTCTTTATAAATGTAACCCAATCTCATGTTCAGTGTAGACATCATTAGTTTCTACTAGCATTATGCTAAAAAGAAGCTTAATTATACTACTATACTAAAAAGCAATACTGAACTTTGCCTAGGAATACAAACTTGGGTGATAAATCTATATGTATTTTTTAAAACCTGCAAGGAAGTGATTTCTACAGAAGTAAAGGTATGGGAGGAGGGAGGAAGTTGTGATTGGAGACCCAGCTTCTTAAGTGGTGGCAAAGTTCTTTTAACCTGGTGGTGTTTGCAAGGGTGTTGGCCTTAGTATAAATCATTAAGCCATACTTTTGTTCTGTGTGCTTTTCTGTATCTGTGTTGTAGTTTACATAAAACTTTTTTTCTTTTTTAAAGAAGCCTGTGTGTAATCTATTTTATATAAGGTATTTAAATAAATGACAACATTTGGTGACTGACTTTAGAATACTCTTAAATTGTCCTTTGCAAACAGGTTTAGACTTATTAAATAATAATAATTATATCCAGCCAGTGCATGCAATTTGTTTGACATATAAATAACATGTTAATATTTTGAGAGAAGACACCAGGTTTTTACTAACTTTAAATTCTCGTCAGCTTTTATATGTGACAATTAGTAGCTATCAAAATATGTTTATTAAATTAATGGATGATGTTGGGTCATTAAGTATTAAATACACTTTATTTTACAAAAAATTATATAACATAACAGTTAAAACTCAGAATTAACTATGGCATCAAGGTAAAGTCTTGACTTTTACCCATATTCAGTTTTCTGGAATAGTAATACTTCAGATCAGTTTTGATATTCTTAGTTTTGATACTCTTAAGGATGTCATGAAATTCTGAGCATAAAATATGTTTTTACTTAAGTTAAATGAAGATGTGTCTCAAAAGAAAGCAAAGTACAATATGGCATTGGAGTTTCAAAAATGCTGCGAATCATTGCATTATGGTACTTTCCTTGTTTTATGTAAGACTTGCTGTTTTAGTTGTTGATAGCTTTTAATTGTTGGCATTTTGTAATGTAGAGTGAAGGAAAGGATCACATCTGTGCCAAATTCTTCTATCACAGGAACTTTCAGTCATGTTATGAAGGTGATGTTTGTGGTGCTGGCTTTGTTACATGAATATTTAAAGGAAGTTTTAGTTAAGATCTTCCATTGTTAACCCTACATGGCTTAGGTCATCTTCAGTTCACATTTAAATAGATCTATAATACAAATACAAGTTCCTCTAGCAAGGTATAACTGCCTTTCTTTAAAGGAAATAATCTGTTCCTATTAAAGTATTTTGTTATCTTATTGGTAGTGTGTACGGCAGTTTGTGTGTGTCTATGGTGGGGTATGTATTACCGCTTTTCTTCCTCTCAGCTGCTTCAGCGCCACAATTAGCCTGAGTATTGCTCAGCTGCAGCTGCTGGGTGATTATGAACCATCCAGCTCCTGTCTAAACTCAGAGGCAGATTTAGCAAAAGGAGGTATAGTACCAGCAGAGGGTGAGAGAGAAGAGCCAATGCTGCTGCCAGTGTAATTTTAACATGTCTGAATTCCAAGGAATCATTGGTTGCAGTAGCACTACTGTTTTGGAACCAGCCGACTTGATGGCAACATATCCTGGTCTGGATTGGCTTTACCTGGTGTTACTTGTTTTTAAAAAATATATTTTATTGATTTTTTACAGAGAGGAAGGGAGAGAGAGAGTTAGAAACATTGATGAGAGAGAAACATCGACCAGCTGCCTCCTGCACATCAGGTACATGCCCTTGACCGGAATCGAACCCGGGACCCTTCAGTCCACAGGCCGACGCTCTATCCACTGAGCCAAACCGGTTTCGGCTGGTGTTACTTTTAAGATCTTGAAGCTCACTCCAGGAGAGAGTAATTTCAGAGTACAGGATGATGTACCAGTGAGGTACAGTAGGACTGAGTTTAAGCCTCTATGCCTGGGATAGCTTTGCTCTTCAGTTTCCCTTATTTGAGTTTATATATGAGGCATATATCATGTACTTACTCCATGCTGCTTTAAGCTGTGTCTCTCAGAAATGCTGCAACTGTTACTGTTGTTTGGGGGTGGCAGGAGAGTTTATGAAGCAGGTTCTTTGGATTCCCACTTTTCCCCCGGAAGTAGAAGACCTCAAAGAGATCTAGAACTGCATATCCCCTGCAGTCTGAATTTTGCAAGTGGGAACCCTAGATTCTATTTCCTGTTATTCTTCTTTTACTTATGGGATATGAGAAGATGGACATCAATAAATGCAGGTAAAATATCATCTAAATATAGCAAGCCACAGACCGGAATGTGCCATCGGCAACGTTTGCTGCTTTTGAAATGTTGCAAAGTTTATAAACATGCCAAGAAAGAGCCGTAGTATCTTGTCTTCTCTTTTACCACTACTGTTGGAAAGTCTACAAAGACAATTCCTTGTATTAATCTTGGCTTTGAAACTTGGTGGTTCAGGGTTTTTGGCTAATTTTGGATGGGAGATAGAGAGTATTGGGAGAAAACAGCACTCAAACTTGTATAACCAAAAGGAAGGAAGAGGTATAGAAGAATACACAGTTGAACATTAACAGGTATGCATTGTCATTATGGCACATACTTAGCAAGACATTGGTGTATTGACCCCCTTCTTTGTGCTCCTACAAAACTCCGATGTAAAAGCGCATTTCTCCTTGCATTATCATTTTTTTCCTTTCTATGACTGATATATTTTATTTAGAGCTCATGGTGGCAAGGAATTCTTTTTTTTTTTTTTAGTATATTTTATTGATTTTTTACGGAGTGGAAGGGAGAGGGATTGAGAGTTAGAAACATTGATGAGAGAGAAACATCGATCAGCCGCCTCCTGCACATCCCCCACTGGGGATGTGCCCACAACCCAGGTACATGCCCTTGACCGGAATCGAACCTGGGACCTTTCAGTCCGCAGGCCGACGCTCTATCCACTGAGCCAAACCGGTTTCGGCCAGGGCAATTCTTTTATATGAGTCTTTGAGAAGAGTTCCTAGTAGAATAAATACTTAATTTTTTAATTGTATACAGGGATCTGGTTCTGCTATATGACTTCTTCCACACACAACACCTCTACTAAAATTTTATAAAACTAGGTTTGTGCTTTTTTATAAGCTAGTTAATGTTAAAACAAATTCTTTTGATAATATATGTTTTTTTACCCTCAAAGTTTTGTTCTAGAAAGATTTTATAGAACTGTTTAAACACTTGCAAATGTGAATTTAAGGGTCATTTTAATAAGATTTACATATTAAATATATTTTTATTGATTTCAGAGAGGAAGGGAGAGAGGGAATCATTGATTTGTTATTCCACTTATTTATGCATTCATTGGTTGATTCTTGTATGTGTGTGTCTATGGCAGGGTATTATTCTGACCAGGGATTGGGACAATGCTCTAACCAACCAAGCTACCTGGCCAGGGCTAGTTGGTGACTTTTGCTGCATAAGTTAATTCTTATAATTGTTCCATGGGAAATTTATAGATTTTTAAATTTTATTCTGAAGCAGTTTGCATTTTATGGATAAGGAGACTTTAAAAGTAGTAGGCATTTGAAAAGGAGCAGAGAAGGCAACTGTAGTGTAATAAGAAAAAGACTAAAAGGTAGAAGACCATCTGTATTTTAATTCCACTTCTGACAATGAAGAGCTGTGTGGCCTTCAGTATATTCCATAGGTTTCAGTTTTACCATTTGAAACAGGAGGTAGTTAGGTCAGATGGTTTCTAATATCTTTTCAACCTTATGATTAGTGTGGTTCTGCTACAGTTGAAATTTTTGTATTGATAAAAATTTTAACGAAGTGTTTTAGAATCTAGAATTTAAAATAAAATTAGATAACAGGTAATTAAAGATTATAGTGAAAACCTGACATATAGAATTGGCATTGGACTTTCTCAGGCAAATGAAGTATTACATCATTCATTAAATGGACATTTATTAAACACGTGGTATGACAAACACTGTGCTAGTTTTGATGTTATGAAAATGATTGCAGATGATTGTTGACTTTTAGAATTCACAGTTGGACAGAACTGGCTATGGTTATGAGGCTGTTATAGATTTTGTAGATTGGAGATCTTTTTAGTATGACAGTCCCTTGCAATACTTCTCTGGTTTTTCATATTAGTTGGCGATACCTCTGAAATCTTAATAAATCCCTTTGCACTATATAGGTGTAGCCTCAAGTAAACTGATTTAATTCTCTAGGCAGAAAGACTTGATTTTTTTAAATTGATTTTTTAGAGAGAAGAGATGAAGGGAGAGAAACATGAATTTGTTGATCCCCTATTTATGCATCCGTTGGTTGTTTCTTCTATATGCCCTGACCAGGGAGTGAACCTGCAACCTTGGTGTATTGGGATGACATGCCAACCAACTGAGCTACCTGGCCAGGGCAGAAAGACTTTATTTGATGTTTTTCTAGATATTATAGTTCACTGCAGGTATTTGTGGCTCACATACACAAGCTCCACAGCACCCATTTAGAAGTTTTACTATAAGAAGACACATGTGAAAGAAAGGCTTTTAAAAACCATTTCCAGTTAATTTTGCCGTAATATTAGAAAAGTAAGGACCTAATTACTCATTAACACAGGTAGTTGTGATGTCACTTAACAGTAATCATGATTATTTGGATGACAGCTTTGCCACAATTTATCAGGAAAATAGCCACATTAAAACATTTAATTTTTTTAATTGACAAAAGAAAGTGTTCTGGATATTTTTCTTTTTTTAAATATATTATATTGATTTTTTACAGAGAGGAAGGGAGAGAGATAGAGAGTTAGAAACATCGATGAGAGAGAAACATCGATCAGCTGCCTCTTGCACATCTCCTACTGGGGATGTGCCCGCAACCCAGGTACATGCCCTTGACCGGAATCGAACCCGGGACCTTTCAGTCCGCAGGCCAACAACGCTCTATCCACTGAGCCAAACTGGTTTCGGCCTGGATATTTTTCTTTAACGTGTTTAATGTTTAGAACAAAATAGGCATGGGGCACTTCAAAATGGTTAGCTTTTTTTAAGGTTTGCAAAATAATTTTGTAAAAACAAATAGATTGTGTTCCCAGTTTGCCAGGCATTTACTTGAAAATCAAAATCTTTTCTCAGAAAAAGTCTTTTCTATAAGATTAGCCTTTTGGGTTAGATTTCCAGGCAGCTCATTAGGGTTTACCTATAAAAACCTAATGGTCTGGCTCAGTGGTTGAGCGTTGTCGACCCATGAACCAGATCACAGTTCAATTCCCAGGGCACATGCTGGGCTTGTGGGCTCAATGGTTCTCTCTCATCGATGTTTCTCTCTCTCTCTCTCTCAAATCAATAAAAACATTAAAAAAAAACTAACAGGCATAACAGTTTCAGTGGTAAATGTGTTCGAACTGATTTTCAGGTTTCATTTTTTTTTTTTAACCTGCTGAGTTCTTGAACAGATGAAATATTTGGCCTACTAAATAGATGCTATGACTATACAGTGGGTGAATCCATAGCCTATCCAATCACCATACCTTCTCACCTTCCTAGATCCTTACTCTAGAAATCACTCTGTATTAAGTTCCACTTTGGGATACCAGGACTCTCCCAATGTGGCCTTACTGTTAAGCTGAAGTACAGAGCTTCCCTAGTTTATCCTACCTGCTTCCTACTGTAACCCTAATAGGACAGTGTGAAGAATGGGAAAGCTTCAAAAGATTAGGAATGAGAAACAAAAATGAGCAAAGTAGAGAAGGGCTTGGGAAAAAGAGGGAAGGACTTAATGTGGAGTTTGTAATTTTCCCTTTGTGACCTTTCTGTTTTCACCCAAGTCACTTCTCAGGTATTGGTTAAGGAAAAAAGCCTATTCTGTGACAGGTGTTATGGTACGCATTCATGTGCATTATCAAGTTAACTTAAATCTTTGAAATGCCTTTCCAAAATACACAGAAAAATTGTGGATGAGGTAGGTATTTAATTATACATGAAGAGACAGGGCCCTAACCAGTTTGGCTCAGCGTCGGCCTGCAGACTGAAAGGTCCCTGGCTCGATTCTGGTCAAGGGCATGTACCATGGTTGTGGGCACATCCCCAGTAGGGGGTGTGCAGGAGGCAGCTGATAAGTGTTTCTGACTCTCTGTCCCTCTCCCTTCCTCTCTGTAAAAAATCAATAAAGTAGATTTTTTAAAAAAGAGAGACAGGATCAGAAAGTATATGTAATTTGCCACTGTAATATGACTAAATAATTGGGTAGAACTGAATTTGAATCTAAGGCTAATTGATAATAAGCCTGTTCCCTATAAGACAACTTCCTTAGGAATGAGGAGCAATGATGGAAAGGGGCATTTCTTATCTTTTCCCTTCTCCCTTAAACTGTACATTTTTATTGGGAGCTGAGAATTGTCAACCACTTACACTTCTTTTAGTGGAAGTAGCTTTCTGATGCGTATTTCTTAATAGGTGTCAAAGTCAGGTATTAGATGAACTGAAAAGGATGGATTATTATACTAACTATAGCAAATGCTTTCCTTTTGTAGGTTTGGGTCTATAATGGAAAATTGATATACAATTCCGAAGCATTATTTATCTTTTTATAAAATAAGTTAATTCTAGAACACAGAGACAGTGTTCAGATGTTTTATCAGTCAGTTTTCTTTTTTTTTTTTTTTTTTGGTCCACATTTAATTCATCAAAAACAAATAAACAAAGGAGCATGCAAAAGATGGATTATTACACTAAACTGTAGCAAATGCTGTCCTTTTGTAAGTTTTGGTTTGTAGGATGTATACGTATACAGTCTGTTTGTATATAGTCAGCTCCCCAACCCCCATGCTCAAATCTGAGTTTTCTGGCTCAAAGACCGGCTCAAACTGTTGTACAATATTGTTTTCATTTCTACTAATTACATCATTTATTCCTAGATGAGTTAGTAAAAATAAATGGAAGGTCTGCATTGGCTAATGGTCCTCCATCACATTTCAGACCCATGCGGCAGGAAAAGAGCACACTTTCTAATTTGCCCTGTCAGTAGGATGGAATTTCTTACACCTTGGTACAGACTCACCAGCCTTCACTTCCTTCTGGAGGAAACAGTAGTATTCTTCCATAATGGCGTGTTCCTATAAATCTTATTGTTACATGAAATTTGTACTCTGGATGAAGATCCTCGTCTAAAGCTCCAAATGGAAATTTTGTTTGCTGTTATTGTCACTGTGTCACATTCTATTGACAGTGATTTCCTTCACCATCTTAGAAGCTTTTCTTTTTGGCTTCCTTTTATTTTTTTTTTCAGTTATATCTAAGAATGTACCCTTTGTCTTCTCTAATAAGCTGGAGCATTGTTTTCTAGTGGGCATACTAGCTTATTTTGTAGCATTATTATACCACATAGAATATCTACAGTACAACTCCTTCACACATCACTCTAACAGTTCTGCCATTGACTGTGTTTATTGAGTCTGCAAAAGGGTTGGCAAATACCTTTAAAACTGTGGTGCCAAGTCTAAATGATGGGACCATATCTACTGCTTGAATGTAAGTTCCTTGAGGACAGGGATCTTTGTTTTGGTTTTGAAAGTTTTTCCAAGTGTCGAGAATAACACATAGTAGGCACTTTTAAAATATTTTAAAATATAGGCGGGTGCAACAGTCTGTTGGCAGTATTTGCCTACCATGAGCATGAAAGAGAGGAATTCACTAAAAATTCACACTATTGTCACTTTAATTTTTTATTCAAAATAACCAAAATAGGCAAATTCATATTTTAAGGGGATTCACATTATAAATGGAATGAAAAATCCTTCAGAACATAGATCATGTAGAACATACTTGATTTTATGATATAGATCTAGTCCTGGGAATGCAACTATACCAAAATTTGATATGTACCAAAACCTATTTTTTCATAGATTTTTATTTAATTGAGTGCCTATGATGGGTGGGGAACATCTGACCCTTGCGTTGTATAAGGGCCATGAAATCATTTGGTTTGGCCCTGCCACAAGGCATTAGGGGTGAGTTAATTAAATGTTTGATCAAATATAGCAGGCTATTTTTTATTTTCATTTTTACTTATTGTTAATCTTCACCCAAGGATCTTTTTCCATTGGTTTTTAGAGAGTGGAAGGGAGGGGGAAAAACGGAGAGAGAGAAACCTTGATATGAGAGACGCATTGATTGGTTGCCTTCCACATACCTGAACAGGGCCGGGATTGAGCCTGCAACCAAATTATGTGCCCTTGACCGCAATCAAACCTGGAACCCTTCAGTTCATGGGCCAACGCTCTATCCACGGAGTCAAACTAGGGCAGCAAGCTAATTTTAAGTTGATAATTTTATATGACCTTAGAATGATGTTATAAATATTCATGTGACCCTTGGCAGATAAAAGGTTCCTCTACCCCTGATCTATAAGGTTCCCACCTATTTGTATATGGAAATATAGCAGTTAATAAGTAATAAATAATGCATAAAACTAATAGCATCAATTTTTGCCACTCTAAATTGATAAAATGATTTCAGAATTGATAAGATGATGTCAGAAATGGTTAACATGCATTTTGCCTTTATTATATAGCTGCTGTTTTCTTGTTACTCACCATATATGGACATTTTAAGGCTAGAGCAGATGTGGAAATCAAGCATTATCAATTATTTACAGCTTAAGTTATAGATAACTAGGAAATTAACCTGATGTTAATTTACTATTGATAACATTTATTTTACCTACTCTTTTTTAAATTTTAAAAAATTGATTTTAGACAGCGGAAGGGAGGGAGAGAGAAACGTTGATGTGAGAAACAAACATCAATTGGTTGCCTCCCACATGTGCCCTGACCAGATTGACCCATAACCTGGGTATGTGCCCTAACCGGGAATTGTACCCCCCACCTTCTGGTGTACAGGACTACTACAACCAACTGAGCCATACCAGCCAGGTCTACTTAGTCTTTCTTTAAATGAAGACATTTATTGAGATTATTTTCCTGATTTTGGAAGAACTACATATTCATTTTAGGAAACTTGGAATACATAGGAAAGTTTTGTAGAAGAAAATAAAATCACCCACAATACCACCAATTCTGATAACCATTGTTGGTATTAACATGTATAAATTAGTCATTATATTTTTTCTGATCTTTTCCCTTTTTTCCTTCCAAGTATTGAGGCGTCAACCTTCCTTCCAGATGGTTGGAAGGGTTATAACGGGGGTTGGGGGGGGAGTGTGTGTGTGTGTGTTTTCTACTGAATTTATTGGGGTGATATTGGTTAATAAAAATACATAGTTTTCAAGGGTACAATTCTGCAATACGTCATCTATATATTGTATTAAAGAAGCCAGATTCATATGTTCATTTGACTAATATTTATCTTTTGGGTCAAATCCTAAATATTGATGGATAAAAGGATTCGTAATTCAATTCTTGAATTCAACCTTTAAAAAATTGTATCTACTTAAGTCAAGGCACCATGTTAATTAAGCTTTTTAGAAGATAAAAAGGAAACTCTGTCCTATTCTGCTTATCAATTAAGTATACTGCTTCCTTAGATAACCTGAAGAAATACTGTATTGGAGGTTTAAAGTTCAGTGGCAGATCAAGAGAAGAGAGAAATGCACATTTAGGAAAAGCTTGGTGGGGGTGGGATTTGAGTAGGGTTTGAAGAATAAATAAAATGGGCATTCCAGAGTAGCTGATAATGTGAATAAAGACAAAGAAAAGATGGAGAAGGCAAGATGTTTTCTGGTGTAGTTAATAGGTGTGCATTGAGCATAGGACTTCATTGTGGCTGCTCATCACCTGGGATGTCTGTTAAAATATACCCTCTTAAGTTCTACCTCCAGAAATTCTAATTCAGTGTACTTGGACTGAAAGCCAGGTATTTTCATTTTTTAATAAATATCTCAGGCTATTGTAGAGACATATTTCTATAACTTGAAGGTTTAATGATGTTCAGTTTGACACAGTGGTAAACCCTCTGGAGCTCTGAAGTTTTAACTGCCTCACCTCGGACAAGTTAACCCTCTGTGTATCAGGTCTTGCTTCTGTAGATGAGGGAAAAATAATTGCTTCTCAGAGTATTTTGAGAATTTAATGAAATTATCCATTAAAAAATATTTTTATTGATTTCAGAGAGGAAGGGAGAGGGAGAGAGATAGAAACTTCAATGAGAGAGCATTATTGATCGGCTGCCTCCTGCATGCCCCACACTGGGGATCGAGCCCACAACCCAGGCATGTGCCCTTGACCAGAATCGAACCTGGGACCTTTCAGTCCACAGACCGATGCTCTATCCACTGAGCCAAACCAGCCAGGGTGAAATTATCCATTTTAAGTGCTAAACAGTGGCTATCCCATTTAACTGTTCAGTGTTAGCTATTTTTGTAGTTATTGTCATCTAATTAGAAGAAATGTATTTTACTAAATTATAATTAAGTTAATTAGTTATTTTACTCTACATGCTTATTCAGACTAATTCTTGGTGTATTACCTTGTAGTTAGTTACTTTTAATCCTCACCTGAGTATATTTCTCCTTTGATTGTTTTAAAATTCTTTATTATTGAAAGTTTTACATACATCCCCCCCCCCCCCCCCGCCCCATTG
>NW_006289416.1:4240072-4247667 GCF_000327345.1 Myotis davidii
AGTGAGAGAGAGAGAGAGAGAGAGAGAGAGAGAGAGAGAGAGAGAGAAACATAGGTGTGAGAGAGACACATTGATTGGTTGCCTCCCCACACATGCACCAACCAGGGCCAGGAATCAAACCTGCTACCCAAGTGTGTGCCCTTGACTGAGAATCAAACTCTTGACCCTTTGGTGGGAGGGGTGATGCTCCAACCATTGACCAACAGAGTTTTAGTTCTTTTACTCATTTATTCATTAAAAGTTTTGAAAGGTAGTGAATGTGCATAACATTAGGTATATGAAACATGAATGTCATAACTACTTGTCCTCTAATTGCTCACTTGATTTTTGTTTTAGTAATTGGTAACTAAATATATGGTTAGCAAATTCAATAGTTTCTATTTGGGACAAAACAATATATAATAATTCATTTGAATTAATTTTAATTCACGTAAAATGCAAAAATGGTATAGCCATTGTCAGGGGCTTTATTACTTTATTAAAGGTATAATTTTAAAATAGAACAAAATGCTATACTTTTGGAAACATTTAAAAAGTACATTTTAGACTTTAAAAATTTATTTTTAGAGGAAAATTTGATGGTGTAAATCACAATATTAAAAAAGTAAGCTTTGACTTCACTTACAGAAATCTTTTATATAAAAGTATTCATATATAGTCAGTTCTCATTGTTTGCCATAGTTATGTTAGCAAATCACTGTGAACACTAAATTAGTGAATACTGAACCATTACTCCTAGAGAAAATACAAGGTCAGGTTCCTGCAAGCCTCTGTTCATAACATTTTCATCAGTTGACCAATATATAATCTTGTTTTATTTGTCCTTCTATTTAAAGACATCTGATTTAATACATATTGTTGATTCATTAACAGTGAATTCACAAGGGCACTATAACTCATGTCTGAATGAAGCTTATCTATAATAATAAAAGGGTTATATGCTAATTAGACCAGATGTCATTCTGGACGTCCTTCCTGATGAAGCCAGGGCTGGAGGGAAGCCAGCCTGGGTCCTGGGTGCCTTCCGGCAGCTAGAGGAAGGAAGCAGCCCGGGTCCCGGGTGCCTGCCAGCAGCCGGAGGAGGGAAGTCCAGGTCCCGGGGGGGAGTCAGTGCCGGAAGTTGGGGGAAGGAAGGCCTACTCTTGCATGAATTTTTGTGCATCAGGCCTCTAGTGTAACATATATTCTCTGTAAGGCACACCACAGCATTCTTGATTTAGGAACACTAAAGACAGCATTTCAGCATTAACACTTGGGGACCATTTTAAACAGTGACATCACCAACAAAAAGCACAAAAATGCAAAAGAAAAAAAAGTGGTACTAGATAGATTGTGGGAAGGACACTTGTTTAGAGTATAAGAGCCTTGTTTGACCTGAGCTGGGGATGTGTGGATCTAGCAACTCAAATTTTTCATAGCTATATGCAAATGACCATAAAAGTGCCATGACCATTGATTTGTGGGTGGTGGGAGTGGGTGTGTTACAAGTAAATTTTAGTAAGCAGGGGCTAATTTGCAAATATGAAATCATGATAATGAAGATTTATTAATGTTAATCTTATATAATGAATGATGCAGAGTGTCTTCTGGGCTAACTTAAAAGGAACATCTAATCTAATAAAAGAGAAACATGGAAATAGACCATACCTCTGCTACACCCACAAGCTACGCCCACAAACCAATCAGGGGTGAATATGCAAATTAACCCAACTAAGATGGTGGCGGCCACGGAGCTGGAGCGAGCAGGAGACTTGGGTTGCCCCTGGTGATAGAGGAAGCGAAGCTTCCTGCCTGCCTTGCTGGCCCTGAGCTCCACTCAAGGCTACAGAGTTTCAATTATAGAAGATAGATAAATCCCAGATAACTGCTTCCAGCCCACTGCCCTGGCTAGCCTGAAAACGGCCATCAGCCCCTCACTCAGGCTGGCCAAACCCCCATGGGTTGAGGGTCCTCACTGGGGGGCTTGTGAAGTATAATCATGTCAGATGGGTGGGTGGGTGGATGGGTGGATGGATGGATGGATAGGTAGGTGGATGGATGGATGGGTGGATGAATGGATGGATGGGTGGGTGGATAGATGGAAGGAGATAACAATGTAAATGGAGAAAATAGGGATAAAGATGCAAATACCCATATATCTATCCATCCGTCCATGTCAGGGGTCCTCAAAATACGGCCCGCGGGCCACATGCAAATACAAATATTGTATTTGTTCCGTTTTGTTTTTTTACTTCAAAATAAGATATGTGCAGCGTGCATAGGAATTTGTTCATAGTTTTTTTTTAAAGTATAGTCCGGCCCTCCAACGGTCTGAGGGACAGCGAAACTGGCCCCTGTTTAAAAAGTTTGAGTACCCCTGGCTTAAAGAATCTTTCTCTGTTCCAAGGTTATAAATATACTAGAGGCCCAATGCATGAAATTCATGCAAGGGTGGGCCTTCACAGCCCCAGCTGCTGGGGCCTGCACTGACCACCAGAGGGCAGACACTCAACATAGAAGCTGCCAAGCTGTAGTGACTTAATAGCAGCCCTTCTCTGGTGACGCACCCTGGAACCAGAGAGGAGGGAGCCTGATTCCTTTCAGTGTGCACAAATCTGTGCACTGGGCCACTAGTAGTACATATGAAGATCTCAAAGAAATTTAGTATGCAAGGAGCAGAGTATACACGAAGATGAATGGAAAGAGAGGAGCCAAGAGAGGAAAATAAGTAAATCATGCAGGGCCTTCTGTTTCATATTAAAGAGTTTAGACTTTATATTGGAAGCTAGAGGGGACTGGGACATTGAAGGCTCCTAGTCAGATTTTCTTTTTAAAAACACAAACATTCTTCACACCACAGCCTTTAGAAAAGACTGGAGAAATTGTAGCCCTAGAGTCATAGAGATTAGGTAAAAAAGCCTTTTCAGTAATCCAGACAAAAATGATTAGTAGTCAAGGGAAGTAGTGATTAGTTGAGAGAAGTAGAAGAATTTTGAATTACAGGATAGTATAATCTGGTCTTGGTGACTGACTAGATATATGGGACATTGGAGAGGGTATGAGTTCAGAATGACTCTCAGGTTTCAGACTAAGGTAGCAAGGTGGATGGGAACACTGTCCTTACCATTCATTGAGGTATGGGTGACAGAGAAGGAAGAGTGGATTTTTTTTAAAAATATATTTTATTGATTTTTTACAGAGAGGAAGGGAGAGAGAGAGAGTTAGAAACATCGATGAGAGAGAGACATCGATCAGCTGCCTCCTGCACATCTCCCACTGGGGATGTGCCCGCAACCAAGGTACATGCCCTTGACCAGAATCGAACCTGGGACCTTTCAGTCCGCAGGCTGACGCTCTATCCACTGAGCCAAACCGGTTTCGGCAGGAAGAGTGGATTTTGATGGGAAAGATAACATGACCCCTTTTGGACATGGTAAATTTGAGGTTCCTTGAAGATGTTCCAGTGGTTAACCAATGGATAGCTGTATCAGCTGAAAGAGCCTCTTCTAGTGAGTGGATATTTTGACAAAACAAGATTCATCTTCAATCTTTATGTTTCTAGAAGAGAATATCTGTAGATATGTAATACGATATTTTAAAAGGTCTGAGAGACTTCTCATCAAATTGAAAAGTAAAATCATGCTCTCTTCCAACAAATTGTTAGAAAGTATTGCTTGTCTTTGCCATTCTATTTTGTAATTACCGTTACTCTGTAGCCTTTTATTTTTAGAAGAAAAACAGGCTTATTTAAAGGCAAAGTTGGTATCTCCTATATCTTTCTACATAGTAGATATCCAGGGAGTTATATTAACATTGATTTTAAATGAAACAAAAACTAAGAAAATTAGTAAACATTCAAGTACCTACTGTATACCAAAACCAAAGCCTTAAAAATTATTGACAGGACAGAATTTTTTTAATTGAAATTAAAAATTAAAATAAAGATATCTCTTAACATATTTGGCAATTACATTTTTGAAGCAAACATTTTAAGACTTTGTATTAAACTTTAACAAAACCACAATAAACTATTTACTTCATGTAGTAATATAACATCTTACTTGAGAAAGGATATTAGATAGCAAAATAAGCTTAAAAGGACAGTGTTTTAAAAGAAAATGTTTATAACTTCTGTACATCTAAAATTTTTTCAAAATTAAATTTTTTATAACTGGAAAATAGCGGTTTTAAACATACATAATATATATGTTACAATTAAGTTCTTGGGTACCAATCAAAACTTAAAAATTTGTTTTCTTATTACTGTTATTAGAAATATTAGCTTAAGAATGAGAGATGAGGATACAGCTTCTGCTAATTCCTGAGAAAAGGCTAGTGATTTAACATTATACAATACCTGTATCAAAAGGCATCAAAAATCAGAAAGGTTCCTAGTCTCTGAAAGCTGTAATAGATTAAACTGATTTACTTCATGCCTTGCTTCCCTAATTTACTTTTTAAAAAATCTTTTCTCTTTTTTAAATTGTTTTATTTCTTAAAGTATTACAAAGAGTATTATATATGTCTCCTGTTTTTATCTCCAGCCATGCTCCTCATCATGTGACTAATTTTGGTTTTTAAAACACCTGATTGTTCCTTGCTTGTTGCTATTGCCAAAAGCTCCTTCTCCCCAAATATTCTGCATTTAGTTTCCTGTCTATCTTATTTCTTCTCTCTTTAGTCTTAAAAGAGATTTTATAAAAACAGAAGGGATATATCCATAATTATAGAAATAATTGCATGGTATGTTTTTAAGGTTTAAAGCTCTACCTAAAGAAGAACCCATACAATGTCAGAGGAGTATGTAATTAGCATAAGGACTTGAAAGTAATACAGTAAATTGTTTACTGTAATTTGCAGGTCAAGTCTTGAAAATGGAAAGTAGGTAAAGTATGAAAATCTGAGAGGATAAAAAATTTTAAGATAGGTATAAAATCAGTTTTGTCAAGAGGTAACTGTAGAGGAAAGTATGCTTAATAAATATTTTGTAAGTGCCTGTCTACAAACAAACTGGTTTTAATAATTGTCTATAGTGGCTAAAGGTAATCAACTTTTACCTGGGATCTTCATAAGTGATCTGTTCTATGTTGAATTTCATAATTTCTTTAAAATCTTGGGCTTTATGTAATTTGTAAGTGATTTTTTTAACTGAATTTTAAGTTTTCTTTAGAATTTTTCACATATTTATATTAGGTCCTTCATATGACTGATCCTATACCAGATCTCATTGAAGAAACTATGAGGAACCACCAGGAATTTAGAATGAGTTGGCTTACTTTTTCTTTGGGGTCAATTGTTTGTATATATAAAAATACTACAAAAAAAGGGAAGGAAAAAGATGGTGGCAAATTACTAAATTACAATCAGTGAGCCCTGCAAGCTCAGTTTTCCATTGCTCACATTTGCTGTTCTTTCTATCCTTGGAAAATTAAGTTGTTTGCTTTTACTAGACAAAGTGCACGCCCTTTAGTAGTCTGCTGTTTCCTATTTCATAGTTCTGCCTGTCCTTTGTGCTTTATGCTAAAAGGAGGGGATTTAAAAATGAAAGAGAAAAATCATTGGCTGTGTTTATTGCCTAGAGTACCATGACCTATGGAGAGTGATCATTTTGTATCTTAAGAAATTAAGTCTATAAATTTATTTCTCTAGAATTTCCTAAAGATTTAAATTGGAGCCATCTGGGCAAAATGCCAAACTAGCTTTTCTACCCTGCTGGATACAGCATATAAATTCACAATTATTTAGCTTGCTAGAGTTAGTTTATAGAAATAAAGTACATTTAAATGTTTTTTAAGAGTTCAGAAGTATATTAAATCATCTGAGAATTTTTAATCCTGTTAATACTGATAAGGCAACATGGTCAGGGTGGAGAGGGACAGGATGATGCTTTCAGTTAGATTTGTGTTGTAGGTGGAGCAGTGAAGTCCATTGCCAATAATGTTATCATGTTGTAACATTTTCTGAAGGGCTAATATTTAATAACTTACTAAAGAACAGAAAATGTTATATGCAGGGCTTCCCTAAAGGCTTTCTGGGAATAATGCAGCATAGAACTCAGAAAACCCAGCTCCCTAGATGTGCTTACTTTTTAGCCTCATCTCCTTGAGCAAGTGACTGAACCCTCCCCAGGCTTTAGGTTCTTTATTAAATATAATATGTAGAGAATACCTCTATTCTTTTCCTTCTGACAAATTAAGATTATTATGGGGTCAAATTAAATATTAAAGTATCTTGGAAACAAAGCACTGTCAAAGTGTAAAATATTTTTAAAACAAAATACCTTTAACACCCAGTACAGTATAAAATGTTATCAGCTAATGATTGAGGCAGATGCATTTAAAAAATTATTTCAAATTTGTCGCAGCACTACTAAATATACTGTTACAAAGTATCCTATACTGATAACAGTATAGGAAATTCTAATGTCATGTGATAGAAAGTTGAAAAACTTTTGTTTGACTTACAGAATTGATAACTTAGGAAATAGAAAATCTGCAAGTATTTCTAGAACTCCTGCTATATACTTGTCTCTTTGGGGAAAAATAAATATTAGGCAGGTTATTGGAAAGGTTTAGATTAGGTTACAATCCAGTGATTTAGTCTTTCAGCAAAAATTAAATAGCCCAGCTAGTGTGGCTCAGTAGTTGAGCATTGACCTATGATCCAAGGGATCATGGTTGGATTCCCGATCAGAGCATAGGTCTGGATTGCTGGCTCGATCCCCAGTTGGGGTGTGCAGGAGGCAGCCGATCAATGATTCTTTCTCACCGTTGATGTGTCTCTCTCTCTCTCTCTCTCTCTCTCTCCCCCGCTCCCTCTCAATTAAAAAAAAGAAAGAAAAAGAAGCTGGAGGACAGGTTAAGAGAAGTAATGAAAAACTGATAGGGTGAAGAAAAAAAACTGACTTTTGAAGGAAAAGAAGTTAGGAGGAATGTCTTGCAGAGAGAAAGGCCTAAACAAGGGTCTTGAATGGACAAAAAAGTGAGAAAGAGGGGTTATGGAAGCTAGGAGTAGAAATGTGGGTTGAGTGGATAATTATAGTAACCTCTGTTATAAATTGATGTATTCTGTTGGCCTGTTATCAAATTAAAAATACTGGTTTTCATATTTTTTCTTCCGTACAGCTGCTATTCTTTCAAAGGCTAACTTTATGTAATAGTTAACAATGTTCTATTAATATTTAGACCTTGGAGATAGGTAATCTTGAAAGTACTTTGTATGGATTTTTAAAATATTTTTACATTTAACATATTTTGCAGATATATAGTGATTGTTGGTTAAAATTCATCCTTCAACTTTGAGTATTGAGTCAGAAGTTATCAATCTGGTACCTTTAAAAGTTTGCATTTATTAGAAGACTTAGAAGGTTGGACATACCTTGAGATGCTAATTGGCCTTTTGTATTTCATTTGTGAATTGCCTTTTGATAAGCTTTCCTATTTTTCTGAGGGGTTATTCTTTTTTTTTTCATGTGTAAGAGTTGTCTATGTTAAGAAGGTCAACCAGTTTTCCTATATACACATCCATGTGTGTGTTGAGAGAGCAAGTAAGAGCAATGAGAAAGTACAAAGATAATTATTTCTCATATCTTTAGCTTCACTTAAGAGTGTACCTCC
>NW_006289416.1:4247865-4259302 GCF_000327345.1 Myotis davidii
TGTTGTATAGCCTAGGTGAGTGGTCGGCAAACTGCGGCCCCTTGAGTGTGGCTCTTCCACAAAATACCACGTGCGGGCGCGCATGTATAGTGCGATTGAAACTTCATGGCCACACTCAAGGGGCCATAGAGCCGCATGTGGCTCGCGAGCCGCAGTTTGCCAACCACTGGTCTAGGTTGTTTTTCAGAATTTAGGAGGCACACATCTTATCACTCACTTCCCCTTTGAATGCCATATAAGAAGGGAAAATCTGTAAAAGAAGGATGACTTTTAAAAGTAAGTGAATTAGAGAGAACCAAGATGGCGGCAGAGGTAAACACCTGTATTTGCTGCCTCTCACAACCACATCAAAATTACAACTAAAAGACAGAACGACTATCATCAAGAACTGCGGGAAAGCTGGCTAAGTGGAAGTACTACAAAGAGAGGTGAAGAAAGCACCTTGAGACTGGTAGGAGGTACAGAGGCGTGGAATGGGCTGGCACCAGGGTGCGCTGCTTTTTTTAATCCGGAGGGAGATACAAGCTCCCGCTTGCTCTGAACTCCAGTTCCCGGTGAGACTCTGGGGAACCCATACACATACGGGGAGAAACTGGACTGTCTGGCATTGGGGCAGGAGCACGAGGGCGGCTTTCCAGACATAGGTGCTCGCAGCGGTCATTGTTCCTGTGCTGGGATCTCTCTGGTGCAGGGCTGACTGGCAGCCATTGCTGTTTGCTCCACCCTAGGGATTCCCTGAGACCCCACCCCACCCAATTTACAACCCCAACCAAGCTATGCTCAGTGGCTATTGCATATGAATGGCCTGTGCTTTCTCAGCCTTAGACCTGTCATAAACAGGCAGCAGCTGGGTCAGGGGGCTTCAATACTATCAAAAGAAGCCCCAAGAACCAGCACCTTGCTTCACAGATGGGCCTCTCTGGGCACTTCCAAACCCAATACAAAGAGGAGGAATCTGCAGACCTCTCTGTAGGTCTTGCTGGGTGGCCCCAGGCAGTGCCTGACTTTGCACCTCCTGATCCAAGAGCCAGTGTATCCAGTGGTCAGTGTGAGACCACACCAGATTACAACTCTTCACATCCATAAGTGACACACTGAAGGTGCAGACTCAGTGAGCACCAAAGCCCCACTGAAGCAAGTCCTGCACCATAAGGGTATCTCCTGCACAGCAGCTCTTCCATTGTAGACATAGCTGGTGTTCTCACAGCCAATTGGCTTGGAGGTCAATTCCTCCCAGTGACACCAACAGCAATCAAGGCTTTACTACAGGACTGTGCACACAGCCCACAAAGGGTTGCACCAAGAGTGTCCACCTCAGGTGATTGGGGAGGCTGAGCCACTGGGCCCTAAGGACATCTCTACCACACAAGGCCACTCTGTCAACTCAAGGAGACTTAGCAGCTACCCAATACATATAAAACAAACACAGGGAAGCAGCCAAAATGCAGAGACAAAGAAACATGTCACAAATGAAAAAAAAATGGAAGAAAGCAAAATACTGGATATAGAGTTCAAAACCACAGTTATAAGGTTACTCAAGAATCTTCTAGAAACCTGTGAGGAATTTAGTGAGACCTTCAAGGATATTAGTGAGAATGCCAAAAAATGGAAAAGGACCAGTCAGAAATTAAGCATATACTGACTGAAATAAAGAATAATATACAGATTCAACAGTAGACTAGAGTCGTGGCCGGCAAACCGCACTTCGCTATCATTCAGAATTGAAGGTCAGATGAAGAGCTTCACAGATAAGAAAAAGCTAAAGGAGTTCACCACCACCAAACCAGTATTATATGAAATGCTGAAGGGTATTCTTTAAGAAGAGGAAGAAGAAAAAGGTAAAGATAAAAGTTTATGAACAACAAAGTGGCAAATACATATCAACAAGTGAATCTAAAAATCAAATGAATAAAAAATCTGATGAACAGAATAAACTGGTGAAAGTAATAGAATTAGGGGCATGGAAAGGGAGCAGACTGACAATTTTGGAGGGAAGGGGTGTGGGAGGTGCAGGAAGAGATTGGGCAAAGATCTTACACCTATTGACGAGGACCATGGAGGGGTGAGGGCCTGGGGAGGCGGGTGAGAACTGGGTGGAGGGGAGCTAGTGGCGGGGGGGAGGAACATCTGTAATAATCTGAACAATAAAGATTTTTTAAAAAGTGAATTAATGAAATCTCCGTTACTGCTTCAGGAAGTGAAAAAAAATGCAGATTTTGTAATATTAGTAAACCTACTGTATGCATGTCACATTGATAGGTTGTATAGTGTATAAGAAATGAGTAACGTATTGCCAGTAATTTGGAGATAGGGTGGGAATTAGGCCAGTAAACCCCCTTACCCCCACCACCACCACCACCAAAAAAAAAAGGAATAAGTCAAGAGTTCATATAGAAATTTTCCCAAGCCCTGGCCAACATTGCTCTATAGAAAAATCTTCTCAAGCCTTGGCCAATATAGCTGTTGGTTGGAGCATTTATACTGTACACCGAAGGGTGGTGGATTTGATTTCCCATCAGGGCACATACCAGGTTTCGGGTTCATCCCCCATCTGGGTGAGTATAGGAGGCAGCCAATTGATGTTCCTCTCTCCCTCCCCTTCCTCTCCTTTCCCCCTCCCCCTCCCTTCTCTGAAATCAATAAAAATATTTTTTTGAATAAAAAATAGATGAAATTGGAAGGATAGATTGGGGTCAAATTGGGTATCCATTGTCTATGGATAAAGAAGGGGAAAGATGTGAAAGATGTGGAGCTGCACTGTCCTATATGGTAGCCATTAGCTACATACAGTTATTGTGCCTGGCCCAAATTGAGATGTACTGTAAGTTTAAAATAGATACCAGATTCTAAGATTTAGCGCACACACACACACACAAAACCTATGAAACATCTCATTAAAAACTTGTATATTGATATGTTGAAATAATTATATTTTAGATGCATTGGGTTAAATAAAATTTACTAAAATTCTACCTGTTTCTTTTTATTATTTTTAATGTGGCTCCTAGAAACTTTATATTGTGGCTCAGATTACATTTCTATTACATACTGCTGGTATAGGTTGGAATATAACCAGTATTTGCTAGTACCTACTATGTGCTAGATGTTATCTAGAACTTGTAATAAATGAGTTACTCCTCAGAAAACCTTATGAAGTAGGTGATATTATTATCCTTCTTTTTCAAGTAACTGAGGTCCAGAGAGGTTAAGCTACATATCTAAATGACTCCACTAGTAAGGATTTGTGGAGAGAGAACCAAGTTTGACCCAGCATTCAAACTTGGGTCTCTCTGGCTTCAGAACCCATGATTTTTCCCTATTCATTGTGGCATGTTTTCATTGGACCATTAAAAGTGGTTGTGTTGCCCTAGCCGGTTTGGCTTGGTGGACAGAGTGTTGGCCTACGGACTGAAGGGTCCCAGGTTCGATTCTGGTCAAGGGCATGTACCTTGGTGTTGCACATCCCCAGTAGGGAGTGTGCATGAGACAGCTGATAGATGTTTCTCTCATCGATTTTTCTAACTCTCTATCTCTCTCCCTTCCTCTCTGTAAAAAAATCAATAAAATATATATTTTTTAAAAAGTGGTTGTGTTGGAGAATGACATATTTGGAATGATGCCTTAGCAGATAATGAGGGGAAGAGATTTCATCTTTAGCTGTCTGGTTTTTATTTTTTTTGTTTGTTTTTGTTTTTGTTTTTTTAAATGTATTTTATTGATTTTTTTACAGAGTGGAAGGGAGAGAGATAGAGAGTTAGAAACATCGATGAGAGAGAAACATCTATTAGCTGCCTCCTGCACACTCCCCACTGGGGATGTGCCCGCAACCCAGGTACATGCCCTTGACCGGAATCGAACCTGGGACCTTTCAGTCCGCAGGCCGACGCTCTATCCACTGAGCCAAACCGGTTTCGGCTGTTTTGTTTTTTTAATGTTACTTTTTGCAGGAGAAAAATGCTTTGTTTAAAGTTAACTTTTGAATTGCATCTTTTGATATATCCTTTATGTTAACTGCTTCTCAAAGTATTTACCTTATTTCTATTGTAGATTTTATAATGGGCTGCATTAAAAGTAAAGAGAATAAAAGTCCAGCAATTAAATATAGAACAGAAAACACTCCAGAACCTGTCAGTACAAGTGCAAGTCATTATGGGACAGAACCCACTCCAGCAACACCATCATCTTCAGCAAAGGGAACATCTGTTAATTTTAACAGTCTTTCCATGACACCATTTGGAGGATCCTCAGGGGTGACACCTTTTGGAGGAGCATCTTCCTCATTCTCGGTGGTGCCAAGTTCATATCCTGCTGGTTTAACAGGTGAGATTTAAATGGACAATTCTGTTGTAAATTTGAGAATATGACCTTGGGCAATACATGCATAAGGTTTGCCTGCTGTAAGAAAAATAACTTACTGGTTGACTTTTTAAATAAGTTTGTTAAAATTAAAGTCTCTTAACATAAAAATTAAAGTGTTATTGTATGCATGGATATCTTTTTGGGAAATCTGGTAATAAACTGATAGTGATTATGTACTGTGTTACACCATTAAGAATTTCATTAACTCATTTTTCAAGTAATTATTAGGTGCCTACTGTGTGGCTGGCACTGAGGATATAAAGATTTAAAAAATACAGCATAGGGAATATAGTCATAATTATGTATGGTATCAGATGCATACTAAACTTAACCGGGGTGATCACTTCATGAGATATATAAATATCTAATCACTATGTTATACACCTAAAACTATATCGACTGTAATTGAAAAATAAATTTTAAACATACCTCTCCCTCAAGAATGTTGCAATTTCTCAGGATTGTAAAGTACTGTCCTCTAATTAGAGTCAAACCTCGTTTCTAGAACATCTCCCATCTCAAACAGTGTGATTCTCCACCAAGTTGTTCACAGAAATGTCTCTGTTGTTGACCAGAACTTCAGTTTTCAACATGATAACCCTTTTATGCTCATACCTCAGCATGACAAAAAGCGTCTCTCAGTCAACAAAGAAGAGAATGCTTTTGTTGTTGGAGAAATCAATGATTAACACAATTTTAAAACATAAAGACCATCAAGAGTATTTATGTTGCTAAGTTTGTGAAAGTGCTCACAAAAAAACGACCACAGGCAATTGAATAGATAGAAAAACTGTTGTTGATTGGATAAATGAAAAACAGCCAGTGGTAGCATTTTGGAAGCAGTGATATATTAAAAATTCATTTAAGGCTAGTAGATATGGTTCAATAACTTTAAGAAGTGTTTATAGATTAAACAGTACATTAGACATTGTATTATATATAAGAAAGGTTCGATAAAACGGAATTATTTGGGGGTCTGGAACGGATTAATTCAGTTTTCATTATTTCTAATGGGAAAAAATGATTCGGTTTTCAAACAAATCGCTTGTCAAACATGTATGCAAATTAAGTTCGAGAACCGATGTTCCACTATACTTAAATGTTAATTAAATGGCAAAATGGTGACGATAATACAATTTTTCTCTTAGGTACTAGTGATTTAAAAGAGAAAAATTCTGAGGCTCAGAGTTTAAATGATTTTTTAGAGCCAAAGATAATAAGCAGAGAGAGCCCAGATTTAATGTCCTATTCTAGAACTCCATTTATTATTTATATCATAATATCCTTTCAAGAACAGCAAGAAGTGAGAGCTGACAACCTTTAATGGAGCCAGAAATGCCCTAAAAAAAAGTAGTCAGAAACTTTAAAAAGAGAGTTATTTTATGAAGGATCCCATATTAGGATGTTTTTCCCTTGAGTAACAAAACATATCTAGCTTAAAAGGTAGGATGAACTCCAGGATTCCTTCATGTCACCAATAACTCAAGTTTCTTTGATCTCTCTCCTGTAGTCCTTGGATTTTCCACTTTATCTTCAGATTTAGGACAAAACAGTTGCCAGCATCAAATTGAGCAACATGTGTCCTTACTAACAACCAATGGGGACAAAAGAGGACTCTCTTCTACAAGCATGGACTATAAATTTGTCCCTTCAGTCTGCTTGCTTCTGAACCAATAATAGTGACCAGAGGGATGCCATACACTAATTCTATTAGACTGTTCCTGTGGGGAGTTATGGACCTCAAAAAGTCAATTACAATCTAATTCCAGCCCCCTAACTCTAAATACTTCAGTAACAGATGGCCATGATGGTATTTATCAGTCATCAGCAAAAATTTTAATTATCTTCAGGATTATATGTTTGGGAAAGATAGTAATCAAAATGATTAACGTAAATATTGATAACTTTAAGACAGAATTTAGTGACCTAAAGCAGTTTATATATGTGAAATAGTTTGTTCATGGATATTAACTTATTAATAAATATGGAGTGTCTGTATGCCAGTTATAGAGAGTTATGAGAGAAACAAGGTTTCTGCCCTAAAGGGTTGGACAGTAATTATATAAACAACTATTCAGTGTGATTAACAGTTCTCAAATGCTGTGAAAGAACTAACCAGAACATTGGTGAAGGCCTTTTAGATGATCAAGGAATGGCATCTTGACAAGAAATTATTTGAGCTGTTTCATTATTGAGAATGATCTAAACCTATGCAGAACTGGGAAAAGAGCTTTCTGCTAAGTTTAGGAGGTACACATGGACCTGGCAGTTTTTGAAGAGTAGTAAGGAGGCCTATATGAACGGAGGGTAGAATTGTGTGATTTGGGATTAAAGAGTCAGGATTACTCAGGACCTTGTAGACTAGTAAGAAGTTTGGGTTTTATTCAGAGCCAGAAAGAAGCTATTGAAGACATTTCAGTTAAGGATTTTGATGATTGAATTGCCTTTTAAAAGAAACTCATTCTGGCAGATGTAGGGAAGCTGATAAACAATGAGTTAGGAGGCTACTACTATCAATAGTCCCAGAAGTCCCAGTGAGAACGAACAAGAGTTTGGATTAGGGTGGCAGCAGTAGAAATGGAAAAGGAAGTAGATATTTTAGAGGTAGAACCACTTGTCTTGAGTACCTGGTTGGTTAGTAATCCCATTTGCTTAGGTAGGGAAGACTCAGGTAACAGGTTAGAGGAGAAAAATCAACACCTTTGTTTTTGTAACTAATAAGTTTTAAATGCTTCTTAGACATTAGGTAGACATGTAAAAGAGGTAGTATTATATGACTGGAAGCCAGATAAATGAAATAATCTGTTTTATTCTTTGTTTTGTTTGCAGATAATAGTTTGGCTGTGTAAGTGTGCTAATCTCTTAAGCATCTGCACACAATGCTATATAAGATAGTTATATTTATGTCATATCAGCCATACAATTTATTTGCTAAGAAAAACATGCCATTTTTATATTTGAATGTTAAACATAATAAAGTATCTTACTAAAACCTTAGTTATTACTATTAATGATTAGTTTTAAGGATTGAAATGTTCACTCATTGTTTATCAGAAATTTAGAGAATCAATGCCTGTAATTTGTTGCTTTTTCCGCCAAAGAAGTGATTTGAACTTTGTCTTTCAAGCCAGGGAATCAAAATCAAATTTGTGTCTCTGGGTCTGAATTTTAAAATGTGTAGAGTATAATACTTCCATAGAAGGCCTTAAGAGAGTACCTTATTGCCCTAACCAGTTTGGCTTAGTGGATAGAGCGTCGGCCTGCGGACTGAAAGGTTCCAGGTTCGATTCCGGTCAAGGGCGTATATCTTGGTTGCAGGCACATCCCCAGTAGGAGGTGTGCAGGAGGCAGCTGATCGATGTTTCTCTCTCATCGATATTTCTAACTATCTCTCTCCCTTCCTCTCTGTAAAAAAATCAATAAAACATTTTTTTTAAAAAAAGAGTATCTTATTAATTTGAAAATGCCAGTTTCCAACTTTCGAAAATAGACTCTAGACCAGGAAAAAAAAACAACAACTATGCTTAAGCCTTTTTGCTGGCAGTGATTTTTAATTTCTCTTCTGTTAATTTATCTATATAATTTACCTTGGTCTTCTTTTCTTCCAATAGGTGGTGTTACTATATTTGTGGCCTTATATGATTATGAAGCTAGAACTACGGAAGACCTTTCATTTAAGAAGGGTGAAAGATTTCAAATAATTAACAATACGTAAGTGTTACGAATGAGAAATACTGACAGTCACCTGGTCTTTACATTGAAACCACCGAGCTAGTTAATGATTCAGAGATGAGAGTAGTGGGGTGCGGACCTCTGCCCATTCGGTTGGACAATGCATTTGTTTTCTTTAGACATATGGCAGAATACTACTGATGTAGCCAGAAGTTATTACTTCTATAAATTGTGTTGCTGTGGTTCTGCCATAAACAGTAGAGATTTAAGAATGAAGAGTGAGGGAGTATAAGTAAGTAAGTACATTACTTTAAAAAATCTTTATAGCCGTGACCGATTCTGGCTCAGTGGAGAGAGCGTAGGACTGCGGACTGAAGGGTCCCAGGTTCGATTCCGGTCAAGGGCATGTACCTTGGTTGTGGGCATATCCCCAGTAGGAGGTGTGCAGGAGGCGGCTGATTGATGTTTCTCATCGATGTTTCTAACTCTCTGTCCCTTCCTCTCTCTGAAAAATCAATAAATATATATTTTTAAAAAAAATCTTTATAAAGAGAATTCTATATTCCTATTTATCTAAGTACTAGATGATTTAAATATCTTAACTGTTTCTCCTTACAAAAAAAAAAAAAAGGAAAAAGGCCAGGTAAGGAACCCCTGCAATCCCAAACTGACCAAATTAAGTGGCTTTTTCTGTATGTGACTCTTAAACTTTTTGTCATTTAGTGGCCCACCATAGAAAATCCATTGTTATTTATGGAAAATAGATTCCATAATTTCATTAGCAAGCATAGCAGCTACTTTGTAACTTTTTAAAATATTTATTTATGGTCTTTTTGCTTCCAGTCATGTTTTCTTCCATCCTTATTCTCATTTGCTACCAGTTGTTATTCCAGAACATAAAATATGTTCATGTCTCTCTGCTTTAAAATCTTTTAATAGATACCAGTTGCCATCAGGATAAAGAAAAATAACAAGAATATTGGGCATTATTCATTGAGCTTCTTCCCCTTTCTCACTCCACTGCCTAGCCATGTTGAATTACTTGTGATTATCTGAATATTCTGTGGTTTTTCACCTTCTCCAGGCCTTCACATATATGATTTTTTTCCTGGAATGTGATTTCTCCTTTCCCTCCCCCCCTTCTTTATATGGTCAACCCAACTCATCCTTCAAAATGTATATTCCTATGTCCTTTCTCAAGGAAGCCTTTCCTGACATTCTTCCCCTTCTGCCTGGCCCAGTACTTACCTCTCGCTGGATCAAGTGTTTTTTTTAAATGTTTACATAGCATCCTATGCAAACCTAAATCATAGCTGCCATTGCATTTTCAAATTATAACATCACTTGCATATTATTCTTTTAGAACAGTGGTTGTCAGCATGTGGCACAGTCATCCAGGGCATATTTGGCAATGTCTGGAGATATTTTTGGTTGTTCCAGTCAGTTTGTTACTACTGTCATCTAGTGAGTAGAGGCCAAGGATATTGCTCAGCATCCTAGGATCCTACAATGCATAGGACATGCCCCCACAACAAAGAGTGATCTAGTCTAAGAAGTCAGTAGTGCTGAGGTTGAGAAATCCTACTCTAGACTGTGTTTCTTGAGGGTAAGGACTATCTTTTTACTCCTGTTTTCAGCATACCCTTTCATAAAGTCTGTCACTTAAGAAGGTATTCAATAAATGTTTGAATGAATCAGTGAATGGTTAGTAGGAAACTACAAACCAGGTATATGAATTTATAAGTATTTGAATTACCAAAGGATTTTCCACTTCGTTTTCTAGAAAGTAAATGTACCTCAAGTATTTATAAGATTTCAATTTCAATAAAATATTTTCAGCATTTCTCACTGTTAAAGCAAAACATGCATTTAATTTTTAGTAGTGGAACCCATTTTTGTATTTTGCTCATTAGAGACTGATATTTTTTTCTTCCACATTAATTTTGGAAAAGTCAAGGCTTATGTTTTCCAAATTACATATAGTTCTTGAGTTGTGAATTGCTTATAGTCTTACTTGTATATTTAAGGATAGTATTTTTGTATATATTCTAAGAATTAAATTTTTTGTTGTTATTGCCCATTAAGATTTTGGCTACAGGAGTTCTAGAGCGTTCTGATTTTTCCCCCTAAAATGACTAAAAAGGAAGATCATAATTTTATACATTGTTAAAAATAAATAAAAAAGAATGAGCTGCTCATACATGCCATAACATAGGTGAACCTTGTAAAGATTATGCTATGTAAAAGAAGCCAGTCAAAAAGATCATCTATTATATGATTGCATATATATGAAATGCCCACAATAGGTATATCCATAAAAACAGAAAGTGGATTAGTGGATGGCATTGGTGGGGGTGGGACAGAAGAGGGATGGGAGGATGACTCTTAATGGATATGAGGTTTCTTTTTGGGGTATTGAAAACATTCTAAGATTGATTGTGGGATAGTTGTACAGCTCTGTGAATATATTAAAACGCACTAAATTGTACATCTCAAATGGCGGAATTTTATAGAACATTTAATTAAAAATGAATAATTTGAAAGATTTACCTTCCAAATTGTCTTATTCAGTATAGTTTATTGTCTTAGGTTGAAAGAGTAATGTAACTAAAAGTGTAATTTTTTTTGTTTTGCTTTGAAGCAGAAATGTAATTGTGCTTTTGCTTAGCTTTATTCCTTTAATTCATATAACCTATTTTTAAATATTATCCTTCGAGTTGATTCTTGATCACATGAATGCATAATTTAAAAAATGTATGCTTCAGCTACAAGACAACACTGCAGTACATCTATCTTAAGCAGTAGTCTACCTTGTGGTAACTGTTGTTTTATGTGTTGCAGGGAAGGAGACTGGTGGGAAGCAAGATCAATTGCTACAGGAAAGAATGGCTATATTCCTAGCAATTATGTAGCCCCTGCAGATTCCATTCAGGCAGAAGAGTATGGCACTACTTCATATTTTATTAATTGTTCTGATTTTAAAAATGTTTTAATGCACATTCTACTTAGCCACAAGTTTACACACACACAATTACATATCAGTCTTAATACAGCTAATGTAACATATTAATAGGAAATGTTACTTAAAAATTAATAATTAATGCATAGTACTTGCTTAGAGTAGGATTATAAATGAATCTGCATTAACACTGTATTGTTATGCCTTTATCTTTTCACTTAAAAATTATATTAACCTTTTTTTTGTATTTTGAGCATTCTCTCACTTCAAAAATTTACCTCAGTTTGTAGTATTATATCAATGTTAATTTATTGACTTAGGTGCTTGTTCCTATGTAGGAGAGAAGCCTTGTCTTTTAGAAAGTATGCCCTGAAGGATTTAGGATAATGATTCAGCATGTTTGCCACTTACTCTCAATAAGTTCAGGGGGAAAAAATGCACACACAG
>NW_006289416.1:4259340-4272507 GCF_000327345.1 Myotis davidii
TGTTAATTGGGAAGCCTGGTAGAGGATATCTGGGAGTTCTGTCTACTACTTTTAAAAAGTTCACCTTCAATGACATCACTTTCAGGTCAAACCAAGTTTATCTTGCATCCATAAATGCTACTTCATTTTTATATCACAACACTTAACACAGTAGATATTGCACATAGTAGGTATTCTGCCAGTGTTTATTTGCTTTTATTAATGATATGTAATTTGTCTCCATAACTGTCCTGCTTTGGCAGTTGTTACATTGTTTTGTTCTTTTGTCTTTTTCTCCACTATTCTGAAATCATTCATGACAGAGACTATAATGTCTACAACAGGGGTGGGCAAACTTTTTGACTCGAGGGCCACAATGGGTTCTTAAACTGGACCAGAGGGCCGGAACAAAAGCATGAATGGAGTGTTTGTGTGAACTAATATAAATTCGAAGTAAACATCATTACATAAAAGGGTACGGTCTTTTTTTTTCAATAGTTTTATTCATTTCAAACGGGCCGGATCCGGCCCGCGGGCCGTAGTTTGCCCACGGCTGGTCTACACTAATGTAGAGTTTCTAATTTCGATATGGTTTACTTGCACATTACTGAATACAGATGATCACATTACTGCCAGAGAACTACTTTTAATTCTTCCTACTATGATCTTAGTATTTCCATCTGCCACTGATTGAAAGACTCTGTCTGCCATTATGGTCTTTCCTTCTCCATTTACTGTTTCTGTGACTCATGTAGAGTTTAAGAGACATGTTAAATAGTCAATACATGGAAATACTATGACAGATTATATTCTAACAGTAATATTTGTAGTAGTCCTATCTAATAAATGTTTTTTATTGCATTTTACTATATTTTCAAGCTGTGTTCTGTAGCTGTTTTTGTCATCCACACTATCTTATTCCATTCTTATTAATACTATTAATACTTACGTATAATTTTTCTTACCCTTACACCTTTCTAACCCAGAACACTATTTTTTTCCAGATGGTATTTTGGCAAAATGGGGAGAAAAGATGCTGAAAGATTACTTCTGAATCCTGGGAATCAACGAGGTATTTTCTTAGTAAGAGAAAGTGAAACTACTAAAGGTATGAATATTGTTATGTTGATATAAGTATAAAAACGTTCTTATGCTGTATTTTGAGAAAGATATACCAAAAGTTTTCATTTCTTCCTGCTCCACCAGGTGCTTATTCCCTTTCTATTCGTGATTGGGATGAAGTAAGGGGTGACAATGTGAAACACTACAAAATTAGGAAACTTGACAATGGTGGATACTATATCACAACTAGAGCACAATTTGAAACTCTGCAGAAGTTGGTTAAACACTACACAGGTATGTAATATTTCAAAGCTGAAAATTATTTCTTCAGTTGTTTTTTATGAGGACAGAATCCATATCTTCATGTCCTTTAGGTTTAGCATGTTTCTTTACACATAATATGTGTTCACTGGATGTCTTCTGTTTTCTAATTTTAAAATGAGGAACAGGTAATACTTATTATCTGAATTGGGTTCTTGGATGATGTGCTAAAATCAGATTATCATTTGAGTCTTTATTTTTTACTGGTGTAGTGTTTACATTGGAGTTCCATTTCATGACAGCTAAATACGAAGATAGATTGTGACAATAAATGAAAAGGCAAAACAAATATTTAATTTAGGGACACTTACTAGGAGGTAAAGCTGCCCTGGCCGCTGTGGCTCAGTTGGTTGAGTGTTGTCTCATGCACAGAGAAGTCGCTGGTTCGATTCCTGGTCAGAGCACATGCCTGGGTTGTGGGCTTGGTACCCAGTAGGGGGCATGCAGGAGGCAGTTGATGGATCCATCTTCTCTATTTTTCTCCCTCTCCCTTCCTTTCTCTAAAACCAATATGATCATATTTTTTTTAAAAAAGACGGTAAGCTAAAAACCTAAAATAAAAAGTTGTATCAGCTGTCCTTTTGGTTTACCTTCTTCTGCATGAGATGGACTACATAAGACTTCCTGAAAGTATAAACATAGTGAGATTTATTTATTAAATAAAATAAATCTAGTGAAGATGCATTTTTCTTTTCCTAAAAAATAAGCTATATCATTCTTCAGTTTTTCAAGGATCTTTGAAAGGTATTTAATATTAGTCTATCTCAAAAATTTTCATTGTCAATTTGATACTTGACTGCATCTGAAAGTCTTTAAATGATTAATGCTAGGGGAGGGGAAGTTCCTATGGCAATTTCTTCTTCAGTAACAGCTGCAAACTGAATTTATCAAGTAATCCTCCAATGTTGACATTGGTCAAACATATTGCCAAACAGTGGCATCAGTTGTAATTGCAATTGTTAAAATGCCAGTTTGCATGGTTACTTGTTGAGAATGGGAGGGAGCATGTCTTATTTACAATAAGAAAGATTGTATAAGCAGAATTTACAAGTCAAGCCATTATGAATTTGGGACTCCCTGTTTTTGTGTCTCCCTTATTTAAAAATTAGTTTTTTAAAAGAAGTTTTCCCTTGATTTTTGGTGTGCTTTTTATATTAGTGATTTTTAGAAATAACAGTTAATGGTAGTGTTCTTTTTAGAAAGAAATAAAGCTGAGTAGTCAAAAGTAGAACTTTGGAGGCAGCCAGACCCTGGGTTTGAATCCTATCTCCATCATTTACTAATTGGGTGACCTTGAGAGTGTCGATGAATTTTCCAAGACTCATTTATATGAGATATCTGTAAGTTGCTGAATTAGCACAATAGCTGGGACATAAGTATTCAATACATAACTTTTTAAATGTAATTAATAAAATGTTTCATTTCTTGTGTGTTTTGCTTTTTACATACAATTTTTTTCTGTTTTTATTTTAAAAAACTAATAGAACATTATATTTTTTGTTTTCTATAGTTTCAACTTTTTAAAACATTGATACACTACATGTAACTTATTTTTTGTAAGTAACTAATTTTACAGTATAGTTTATTCATTTACCTAGAACATGCTGATGGCTTATGCCATAAGTTAACAACTGTATGTCCAACTGTGAAACCCCAGACTCAAGGTCTAGCAAAAGATGCTTGGGAAATCCCTCGAGAATCTTTGCGACTAGAAGTTAAACTAGGACAAGGATGTTTTGGTGAAGTATGGATGGGTAAGAAGCCTGAACCTTTGTGTGTGTTTTTGTAATTGTTTTGCCATAGATAAAAATACACAATTTATGATAAGATATGTTGAAATATTTTAAGTCACTGTTGCTCATTGAAGTTTGCTAAGAATTTCTTTCAAGTGTAGATCAAAATAGTAAGTGTTGTTTCTCTAGGAACATGGAATGGAACCACAAAAGTAGCAATCAAAACACTAAAACCAGGTACAATGATGCCAGAAGCTTTTCTTCAAGAAGCTCAGATAATGAAAAAATTAAGACATGATAAACTTGTTCCACTATATGCTGTTGTTTCTGAAGAGCCAATTTATATTGTCACTGAATTTATGTCAAAAGGTATGTGTATATAAGTCTCTTATCCATGTTAATACATTTTTAAAAACAAGTCTTCAGTTTTTTATGCATACAAATTTTTATTCTATAGTGTTTTCTACTTTGAGATTTTTATGTAAACATTTGAAAAGAAAAAAATCTGACATTGTGTTATTCCAAAGGATAGTACAAAGTTTCAAAGGAAAATAAGCAGGCTGAATTTATTTTGCAAGTAAATAGTCCTTAATTTCATGTGACCAAAGGAAATGGAATAGCTAGGAAAGTGAAAAAGAAAGTATTTGTAAAATTGAATTAAAATAATTCAATCAAAGATATTTATATCTTTGATACTAAATCAAAGAAATTAATTTTATTTCATTTTAATATAAGCATAACTTTCATACTCAGGCATCTAGAAACATTCTTTTTTCAGTAGTCAGCTGAAGTGTCTCCATTTTCCCAAACCCCCAGTTGGGATCTTTAGTTCCAGGGTTGGTTAGGGCCAGGATTAAAAACAAGGGGAAGTTGTTGCTCTTCCCTCCTTTTCCCTTTGCCTAATGTGCTTTAGAAGAAAAACCAGTTATAAAATATGCTAATAGGCTCCCTTTTTACCTTCTTGAATTTTATCTACATTTTTAAACTCTTTAATGAGTCACTCATCCATATTAACACTGATTATTATGTCATCCCTCTCCAGTAGTCCATCTTGACCAACAATGTAGTTCCATCTAGTGGTGACAGGGTCAACTACAAGCTATACATTTGCTATAGGAAATGTTTCCCCCCCCTAAAAGGGATAGAAGAACCAAAAGGTTAAAATAACTCCATAGCCTTCTAATTGATAGCCAAGACATACCTAAAGCCTCAAAGCACATGGTACTTTTTGGAAGGAAGCTCTCCTGCAAACCACTGCCAAATATCCCATTTCAGAGTGCATTAGGTGAACTAGAAAGGGAAGAAAAGAGACAACAAAGAGGAGGTTTAAATCAAGATATTGATAGTATAAGAATATTGGTAAAGCTAATGGCCCATTAGCTTTGTATATTGATTTCAAGAATTATTTTATTGGGGGAAGCATGGTAAAAGTCTTGTTGTCAGGTTGCTGGGTTAGGATTATTCCTAGATGGGAGATTTAGAATGTAAGGTCACAAATATCCCTTCTATTTTTTAAAATTCTGTAATTCCCCATCTTGCAGTTGGCCCTCTATAATCCATCCAAACTCATTGCCTCAAGTGCTTTCACATAAATCCACTTTTCTGGCCAGAATGGTCTTCTTGTTGCTTCTTGTTTCCATGAATTTGTTCATGTTATTTCGTTCACCTGGAATTTGGTTTCCTTATCTCTTGACCAGTCCATCAACTGTAATTTATTCAGACCGTACTTAAGTCGGGTTTAGGAGCCTTCCACTGATAGTCCAGTGTGTCATGATCATTATATCCTCTGCAGTCTTTTCATTCAAACTACTCTAGAAGTTATTAACAACCAGAATGTATTGAATGCTTCTAGTATATAAGGTACTCTGCTGTTTATTATACGGTAGATTAAATTTGGAGAGAAAAGACCAAGACTTCTGAAGAGTTAATTTTTAGCATAAAAGTAAATAACAGTTTACTATACAAGTGAAGCTACAGGCCAACGCATAATAAATTTCAGTAAGTATAATAGAAATGAGGAAGAGATTACACAGGCTGGAATAAATTGAGAAAAATTAGTAGAAAAGAAAAGTCCTGACTTGCCCTTTATGGTTATGAAGGATATGGATGTGTAAAGGGCAGAGCTAAGAGGATTGAGGAAATGAGAAACAGAACCATAGCTAGTGAAAAGTACAGAAGTAGTAGAAGAAACTAGTTGGAAATAAGCCTAGAGAGGGGTATATGAGATAAGCTTAAGAATTGCTTTCAATTGATTTCACTATTATTTATTCAGTACTTACTGAATGAGTTTTCGGGTCTATGAACTTTTTCTGAAGTTATTATGTGTCAATTTTTGCATAACTTATGTATGTTTTCTGGAAAGAGTTCATAGTTTTCATCAGATTCTCAAAATAACTTATGGGGCAGAAAAAGTTATGGACCACTAGTAAGATCCAAAACAATCTATTATAAGTGCATATAAGAAACATATTAAGGGGATTGGGTATTTTTATGATTAGTTAAAGATCAGAGAACAAGAATTGTCACAATGATACAAATTCCAATCCCAGATTTCTATACTCTGCAGCTTTTGCACAAAATATTTTAGCACTTTTGTTACACTGAATGATGTTCTACTTAGAGTATTGATCAAAGAACTATCTTCTTTCTATACACTTGGTTCTGACTCTCCTTTTGCAGCCTCATTCTCATCTTTGGGCTCTGTGTTCTTGTGTCAGAAGGACTGATTTCAGTTCCCTGAACTTACTGTGCTGTTTTATGCATTACAGACTTTGTACTTGTTATTCCCTCTTGGAATTCCCTGTTTGCCCCCATTCTTCCTTTAAGATGCATCTTCTCTGTGAAACCGTTTCTAACTTGTCTATAGAATTAACTATATCCACTGTGCCTCTACTGTAGTAGTTACAATAACTTTAATAACTCCTACCATACAATATTTGTTTGCATATATTTTATAGATATATATACTATCCTCCTATATAATAAAGAAGTAATATGCAAATTGACCCATCACACCCTCGCACAAATGGCCACCCACATGTGGGCACAAGATGGCCAGCATGGGAGCGCAGTGGTGGGCAATCAGGCCAGCAGGGGAGGGCAGTTGGGGGTGAGCAGGCCGGCAGGGGAGCAGTTAGGCATCAATCAGGCTGGCAGGGGAGTGGTTAGGGGGTGATCAGGCTGGCAGGCAGAAGTGGTTAGGGGCAATCAGGCAGGCAGGCGAGCAGTTGGGAACCAGCAGTCCCGGATTGTGAGAGGGATGTCCGACTGCCGGGCTTGGGCCTAAACTGGCAGTAGGACATCCCCCAAGGGGTCCCAGATTGGAGAGGGTGCAGGCTGGGCTGAGGGAGAACCCCCCCACCCCCCTGCACGAATTTTGTGCAGCGGGCCTCTAGGACTTTCATATTAGATCAATATCTTTTCAAGGGCAGAGACCATGACTTACTTATCTTTATATCCTCTATACCTTTTTGCAGTGCCTTACATGTAGTAGGCTCTTGGTAAATAACTTGAATGGGCAGATAAATGGACAAACACAGTAACATGTTCCCCTTAGTAAGTAGACAGACCGGAAGAAATGTAGATATTCTTTGACTTTGATACTGTATACATGAGACTGTCATGATTTTCCTTCTTTTATAATCATGTCACATAGAAGGGGCATTCTTTGTCTTGTTTTATTTTACTTTCCTTTTGAAATACTTTTAAACTTACAGAAAAGTCGCAAAAATAATACGAAGAATTCCTGTATATATTTCAGCCAGATTTGTCAATTGTTAACTAGATATATCACTAATATATAAAATAAAGGGTTTTCCTCTGAACTATTTAAGAGTACATTGCAGATATTATGTTTCCTTCTAAGTATGTCAGTGTTTTTCTCCTACAGACAAGAACATTGTCTTATATAACAACAGTATAATGATAAAGTTCAGGAACTATAACATGGATACAATTCTATCTATAATAATAAAAGCGTAATATGCTAATTAGACCGAACGTCCTTCCAGATGACCTTCTGGATGAAGCCGGGGCTGCGAGGGAACCCCGGGTCCTGGGTGCCTGCTGGCAGCTGGAGGAAAGCCCAGGTCCCGGAAGCCAGAGGGAAGCTGGTGCCGGCAGCCCGGGGGAAGGAAGGCCTACTCCTGCACGAATTTCGTGCATCGGGCCTCTAGTTATTTAATATTAGTCTATATTAAGATTTCACCAGTCATGCTAGTGATATCCTTAATTACAGCAATTTTTCCCTGATCCATTGTCTAATCCACTGGTCGGCAAACTCATTAGTCAACAGAGCCAAACGTCAACAGTACAACGATTGAAATTTCTTTTGAGAGCCAACTTTTTTAAACTTAAACTATATAGGTAGGTACGTTGTTATTAACTTAATTAGGGTATTCCTAAGGCTTAGTAAGAGCCACACTCAAGGGGCCAAAGAGCCGCATGTGGCTTGCGAGCTGCAGTTTGCCGACCACTCGTCTAATCCATAGTCACCAATTTGTTTTTTTTAAATATATTTTATTGATTTTTTACAGAGAGGATGGTAGAGGGATAGAGAGTTAGAAACATTGATGAGAGAGAAACATCAACCAGCTGCCTCCTGCACACTCCCCACTGGGGATGTGCCCGCAACCAAGGTACATGCCCTTGACCGGAATCAAACCTGGGACCTTTCAGTCTGCAGGCCGATGCTCTATCCACTGAGCCAAACCGGTTAGGGCGTCACCAATTTCTTTTAGTTGTAATTTTTCTTTTTTAAGAGAATGGTACCATTGTTTTATAAAATGTGTCTTAATTTAGATTTATCTGATATTTTCTCCTGATTAAATTGAGTTAGTGGTATATTTGAAACCAGTAATAGAGGAATAGACTTTTCATTTCTAGCCTTTCTCTCTGCTGTTATTCATAATACTTTGCTGTTGTATATCTTCTGCTGAAATTGAGAGAAGTCAGTTGGACTAACACTTCCACATCAACTGAGCCACCTAGATTTACTTTTAAGTACCCCAAGATATTCCCAGTTGTCTTTAGTTCTTAATTCTGACTGACTTAAAAATATGTAAGGATACTGCTTTTTGAATCAAAATTAGAACTGTTGATCTTGATCAAAGCAAGGAAGGAATGCCTATAATCTGGTGAGATTATCTCATTTTCCTTTTTTCTTACGTTAACAAGAAAATTTTACAAAATTTCAGTTTAGGGCCTCTAGAGTCTTAAAGATAGTTATTCGGTAATTTCAAGCTACAAAAAATGTTAAAGAATGAAAAGCTGAAGTTTTTGTATTGTGATGTGATTTATTTGCTTATTTTCCATGAATATCTTGCTGTCTCTTATAGGGAGCTTATTAGATTTTCTGAAGGAAGGAGATGGAAAATATTTGAAGCTCCCACAATTGGTTGATATGGCTGCTCAGGTACTTGTATATTATACCTGTATCATCCATTTGAATCGAAAGTGCACTAAACATGTAAAATAATTTTAGTGGAATGCTGTTGTTTGTATAATGAAATCATGAAATTTAAGAGCTGGAAGAGATATCCTATATAATAAGAGGCTAATATGCAAATTGTCCCCTCCACTAGGAGTTCAACCAGGGGGCAGGGCTGGCTGGCCAACTGCCTGTGGCCCCTCCCCACAGCTGACCCAGCCCGATTGGCCCGATCGGGGCAGGTTGGCTGGACCGCACTCATGAATTTGTGCACCAGGCCTCTAGGTATAGATAATCCAGTCTGATCTCCTAGTTATAGATAATTTAATTATAGGTAATGTTGTTTCTGAAGACCAGAACTATTTAAAATTCAGGTAGTGTTAGTATTAGAACCAGGTATGTACCTACCATAACACTTCTGTCCTGAATCATATGGCCTTTCAGAAACATACTGCATCCACAAATATAAAATCTATATATATTATTTTAATCCTCACTCAAGGATGTGGGTTTTTTTTTGTTTTTTGTTTTTTTAATGACTTTAGAGAAATGGGGAGAAGGAAATACCATTGTGAGAGAGAAACATCTATCGGCTGCCTCCCATACACGCCCCAACCAGGGATTGAACACACAACCTGGGTATGTGCCCTGACAAGGAGTCGAACACACAACCTTTTGGTGTAAGGGATGATGCTCCAACCAAATGAACCATTTGGCCAGGGCTATATGTATTTATATTTTAACAGATAAATTTTTAGACAGTGAATGATAGCTATTCCTAAGGAAATAGTACTTTTGGAAATCTCAAATATCTGATGAAGTTTAGGGAAACTTTTTTTTTTTTTTTTAAATATAGTTTATTGATTTTTTTACAGAGAGGAAGGGAGAGAGATAGAGAGTTAGAAACATCGATGAGAGAGAAACATCGCTCAGCTGCCTCCTGCACATCTCCTACTGGGGATGTGCCCGCAACCAATGTACATGCCCCCAACCGGAATCGAACCTGGGACCTTCTAGTCCGCAGGCCGACGCTCTATCCACTGAGCCAAACCGGTTTCGGCTTTAGGGAAACTTTATACTAAGAAACTGTCTTGTGAAACATTAGCGTATGCCACACCTAGCTCACACCCCTGAGTTCAAGGCTCTTGGACTTTCTACAGTAGAGGTTGGCAAACTGTTTTTGAAAAGAGCCAGATAAATGTTTTAGGCTTTGTGGGCCACATACATCCCTGTTGTTTCTCCTTCTCTTCCTCCTCCTCTCCTGTCCTTCCTTTCCTCCCCAGTCTCCCATTCCCCTTCCCTGTCTTCCTTCTTCTCAATTATAGTGTTTTCTATTTTTCTTATTATCTGCAAAATTATGCCCTGTTATCTCCTTTCTAGATATATGATTTTTCAGTGATCTAATTTAATACTAACCAAAATTGTTTTATCCCTCCTTTCCATTGTATCATGTGTCTTTTTATTTTTCTCTTTCCAAGATTGCTGATGGTATGGCATATATTGAAAGAATGAACTATATTCACCGAGATCTTCGGGCTGCTAATATTCTTGTAGGAGAAAATCTTGTGTGCAAAATAGCAGATTTTGGTTTAGCAAGGTTAATCGAAGACAATGAATATACAGCAAGACAAGGTAAAATTATTATTTTGTTTGTTAATCCTCACCTAAGGCTTTTTTTTTCATTGATTTATTTTAGAGAGAGTGGATGGGGGGAGTGACGGGAGAGAGAGAGAGAGAGACGTTGATATGAGAAAGACACATTGATTGGTTGCCTCCCACATGATACCCGACCAGGAATTGGGAATTGAATCTGCAATGCAGGTATGTGCCTTTGACAGGAATTGAGCCTGAGACCCTTCAGTGCGTGGGCTGATGCTCTAACCCAGTGGTTGGCAACCCGTGGCTCGCGAGCCACATGCGGCTCTTTGGCCCGGGAGCCATGCGGCTCTTTGGCCCCTTGAGTGTGGCTCTTCCACAAAATACCAACTTCTGTACATGGGCCACGAAGTTTCAATTGCACTGTATGCGCGCGCTCGCACCTGGTATTTTGTGGAAGAGCCACACTCAAGGGGCCAAAGAGCTGCATGTATTTCCTGAGCCATGGTTTGCCGACCACAGCTCTAACCATTTAGCTACTTGCCAGGGCAGTTGCCCCCTTTCTAATGAAACCTTTTGTGATTGTGTAGTGAAAATTGATCTTCTGTTTGAACACCTAAAGAACTATTTTATAACACTATATACATATATATAGAAATAACCTGAAGTATGTAAAACACCTATTGTTGCCCTATCTATATATATAAAAGCCTAAGTGACTGGAACGACCAGTCGCTATGACGTGCACTGACCACCAGGGGATAGACGCTCAATGCAGGAGCTGCCGCCTGGTGGTCAGTGCACTCCCACAGCCAACCTCCCCTGGCTGTCAACCTCCTGTTGTCCCTCCCCCAGCCGTCAGGCCCCAGTGGCTGGTGGCCAACCTCCCATGTTCCCCCCTCCACAATCTTTCCCCCAGCCTGCAGGCCTCAATCAGCCCTGATTGCCGGCCAGGCTAGGGACTCCACCCGTGCACGAATTACATGCACCGGGCCTTTAGTATGTATATAAGCTACATGAAGGCTATGCTTTTCTCACCCATAACAATTACCATAATGTCTTGTGCATAAAAAGCATACAATAAATATTTGAATTAATTAATACAGACTTTAAAAAATTATAGTACAACAAAATTTTCCAGAGAGATTTCATAAAATGAAAAAGAGATTATCGTCAAAAACCAGTAGACATTAGAACCCAACAGAATATGCCTTTTTCAACCAATGATGAGCTATGGCTGTTAGGTGATAGACTACTTAAAAGTTACTGGTCCTATAATACACCGTTTGTTTTTATTTTTTTTTTTGTTTTTCATCTTCACCCAAGGATATGTTTCTATTGATGAGAGAGAGAGACAGAGACAGAGAGAAACAGAGAAACATCAGTCGGCTGCCTCCCATATGCACCCTGACGGGATTGAACCAGAAACCTGGATATGTGCCTTGACTGCGAATCAAACACATGACCTTTCAGTGTATGGGATGATGCTCCAACCAACTGAGCCACAATGACCAGGCCTATAATACACATTTTATTGTTGTTGTTTTTTTAAATTTGTCTTCATTGTTGAAAGTATTTTTTCCTCTATTGACCCTCTCCACCCCACCCTATCCCCTCCCCAGGCCTTCCCCACACTATTGTCTGTCCATGGGTTTTCTTCGGTTTATCTTTTCCCCTAGCCCCACCCCCCGAAATTCATTAGTCTTTTGTATGCTTCAATGTCTCTGGATCTATTTTGTTCATCAGTTTATTTTTGTTCATTAGATTCCACATTTTAAATATTTAAAAAAATGTTTCCCATGTATCTTGCACTTTTGAAGAATTTAAATCTGATGACATATACAATAAAGATAGTGACAGAAAGTTAGCCCTCCTTATGCCATTATTTACACAAACAGATTTTTAAAACAGTTTACTTAAGCAAGATGTCATATTGTTTTAGGTGCAAAATTTCCAATCAAATGGACAGCTCCTGAGGCTGCACTATATGGTCGATTTACAATAAAGTCTGATGTGTGGTCATTTGGAATTCTACAGACAGAACTGGTAACAAAGGGCAGAGTGCCATATCCAGGTAAGCTTGCATTTACTAGCTCTTGTTTATCCCATTAGTGACTTTAATTGGAGATTATTAGGAGCAGAATGTAAGGGCGAAGGCCTTTTTTTTCTTCTCTCATTGTCTCTTTCTCTTTCTCTTCCTCTCTTTATTTTGGCATTGGATGGACAGCAACCTGTGAGAGCCACAATCCTTGATATAGGGCATGAGGTTTGCCCCCTTTGACTTCAGCTTTCTCTCTTAGGGCATTTTCCAAAAGGGTTATTTATCTCTACTGTTCTCTCAGATAATAAACATATCTTAAATATCCTGGCTCATCTTGCCCTCCCAACCTCCCTCTCCAAGCCCCTCTCTTACAAGTTGTGATAGATAACACAGGGTGAGCTGTGGATTCCTTGTACAAAGGAATACAAGAAAGGAACTATATAATAACTTGAAGAAAGTTAAACAGGTGATGTTAGATAAAGACACTGTTATAGGAAAGTGGCTTGATATAAAGTTACATAGTAAGTGTACTTAGCAAAACCAGGACTAAAACGCTTCTTCTGAATTTCTATCTGAAAGTTCTTTTAGACACTATCTTACTGCTCACTGTTCCTTTTTGCCCACGTTTGGTAATTAATAACTGTTAATATCAGAACCTCAAAGTACCACCCTAAATTTTCATTAATCAATTGGGATTGGCTTTTGAAGGCTTTAGTGTTGAAAGTAAGGTTTACTGTGGAATGAAAAAAACTAGATCTTCTGAAACAGCCTAGCATTTTCTAAGGTCTTTTTGATATACTTTGACATTGAAAATTTATTTCTTTGTTAAAATAATTTCAGCCCTAGCTGGTTTGGCTCAGTGGATGGAGTGTCAGCCTGCAGACTAAAGGGTCATGGATTCGATTCCAGTTAAGGGCACATGCCCATGTTGTGGGCTTGAACCCCCAGTGGGCGGCGTGCAGGAGGCAGCTGATCAATTATTCTCATTGTTGATGTTTCTCTCTTGC
>NW_006289416.1:4272650-4273235 GCF_000327345.1 Myotis davidii
TGACTGACATACATCACTATATAAATTTAAGACATGCAGCATAATGGTTTGATCTACATATATATTATGAAATGATTACCACAATAGGTTCATTATATGTTAGTGGTGGTTGGCGTCATTGGTTTGTTTTTCTTCTGTTGTTGTTTTTTTCCCCCAATATATTTTTATTGATTTCAGAGAGGGAGGGAGAGATAGAAACATTAATGATGAGAGAGAATCATCGATTGGTTGGCTCCTGCACACCCCCTACTGGGGATCAAGCCTAAAACCTGGGCATGTGTTCTTGACTGGAATGGAACCCAGGACCCTTCAGTCTGCAGGCCGACGCTCTATCCACTGAGCCAAACCAGCTAGGGCTAATTATAACAGTTCTTACCACAGCAGCAAAAAACAAACTAGCCAATCTATTACAGAATGAGGCTAAAGAATTTTGAAAATGAACGTATCTTGCAACCATAGAGAAAGAGAAGAAAATGTGCCAAGCCAAAAATTTAAATTATCCCTAAACGTGAAAATATCCCCACATCCTGGCTGGTTTGGCTCAGTGAATAAAGTATCGGCCTGTGGACTTGAGGGGCCCCAGGT
>NW_006289416.1:4273260-4278808 GCF_000327345.1 Myotis davidii
ATTGATTTCAGAGAGGGAGGGAGGGATAGAAACATTAATGATGAGAGAGAATCATCGATTGGTTGGCTCCTGCACACCCCCTACTGGGGATCAAGCCTAAAACCTGGGCATGTGTTCTTGACTGGAATGGAACCCAGGACCCTTCAGTCTGCAGGCCGACGCTCTATCCACCGAGCAAACTGGCCAGAGCTTTTTCTTCTAATTTATCTTTATTGTTGAAAGTATTAGAGATGTCCCTTTCTTTCCCTTATTGACCCTTTCTAGCCTCACGTTTACCACACTATTATCTGTGTCTTTTTTCTTTTTTAAAAAAATCTTTATCGTTGAAAGTATTACATAGGTTGTCCTTTCCAACCCATTAACCTCTTCCAGGCTGATTCTGTCCTTCTCCCATCCCCCCAGGCCCTCACCATCCCATTGTCTGTGTCCACGGATTATGCATATATGCATAAATGTTCAGTGGCTGATCTCTTCCCACCCACCCTCCCCTGCCTTCCCTCTTAGGTTCAACAGTCTGTTCATGCTTATAAGGCATCATTGGTTTTTAATGTTTGAATCTTGTGTGTTAGGTATGGTAAACCGTGAAGTGCTGGAACAGGTGGAACGAGGATATAGGATGCCTTGCCCTCAGGGCTGTCCAGAATCTCTACATGATTTAATGAATCTTTGTTGGAAGAAGGACCCTGATGAAAGGCCAACATTTGAATATATCCAATCCTTCTTGGAGGACTACTTCACTGCTACCGAGCCACAGTACCAGCCAGGAGAAAATTTATAATCCAAGTAGCCTATTTTATATGCACAAACCTGCCAGAATGTAAAAAACTTACATAGACTCCTCATATACAGGAATCAAAAGAAGAAAATCTTCTTCACTCCGCATGTTTTTAATGGTAAACTGGAATTCCAGCTATGGTTACGCAAAACCACCTCTTTGTGTTCCAAATGTTAAACTCTAAAGTACCAGTGATGAATTTTTCAACTTAATTCAGGGTCCAAAGAAAGTATAGCTAAGATATTGATGACAGTGTGAGTGATAGCACGGCAATGAAAAGCAACAAGGCTACTGTTCATAAGTCACTTCCTTTCTTATTCCCCAAATTCAGAATTTTTAAGAGAAAATTATTTATCATTATAGATAAAACTTGGGAGATATGAACAGTTATGCCATAAGTTCTAAAAATCAAGGAACTTCATGGGACCAAATGATTCCATTCCATTTTTTAAATTTGCTCACATTCATTATTCTCAAACGTTTTTTCTATAAGTTGAAGTTAATATGCAGTTTTAATATATGCCTTCCTTGCATGGAAATGAGCAAGGTTTTTTAGAAGCAAAAGGGAATATAAGCAACATCTAACTTGGTTAAGTGTTAGACGACAGCAGTGGGATTTGAAAGTATAGTGCACCTGTTAAAATTCAAATTTGTGGAAAGTAGAACTTTTTCACTTTAAACCATTTTCTGAAAAGCTCAGTTTGAAATAATGAAGGGAACTACAAAGTAAGTTAATCTTTTATATAAGTTTGCATTAATTTTTTAATGGTAATATTTAATTGAAATTGTACTATCCAATCCAAGATATCCAATCTTTAGAATAGCTGAAAAAGTAAATCCCAGAATTTAAATAGGTATTATGAGATATTACTAAATATGTACTTAACGGTGTGATGGGTGCCACAAATGTAAAAATATCACTAGATCAGGGATTTGATGCACTTTTGCCCTTATTGCATATAGACTAGCAGAGAAGAATTGTATTTAAAAGAAATATGAGAAAAGAAAAATGTGAAAGTTTTACAGATAGAGGGATGGAATGTTAGGTTTAATGTTGATTTATGGAATGACAAAATGGCTTTGCTGGCACTCAAAGCTTCTCATCTGTTTTTTGAGATATTAAAAGAGTTGTAAGATAATGACTGTAAGACTAATCTAACCATAAACTCTGTTATAGCCTCAAAATAAGTTAAGGGCCGAAACCGGTTTGGCTCAGTGGATAGAGCGTAGGACTGCGGACTGAAGGGTCCCAGGTTCGATTCCGGTCAAGGGCATGTACCTGGGTTGCGGGCACATCCCCAGTGGGAGATGTGCAGGAGGCAGCTGATCAATGTTTCTCTCTCATCGATGTTTCTAACTCTCTATCTCTCTCCCTTTCTCTCTGTAAAAGATCAATAAAATATATAAAAAAAAAGTAAGTTAAGGTTTCCCACTAATTCCAATGATACAGCTTTTAAGCAAAACATTTTTAAAACTCCAGTTTTCAAATTCGTGTCTGAATATATATTCACTTTTTTTAAAAAATATATTTCTTTATTGATTTCAGAGAGGAAGGGAGAAGGAGAGAGATAGAAACATCAGTGATGAGAGAGAATCATTGACTGGCCGCCTCCTGCACACCCCCCACTGGGAAACGAGCCCACAACCCAGGCACGAGCCCTCGGCCGGAATCGAACCTGGGACCCTTCGGTCCATCCACTGAGCCAAGCCAACTGGGGCTATATTCACTTTTTAAATATACTTAATGGTGACAAATTTTCCCCCTTTTAGAATTTAGTTGATTTAAAGTGGAAAGCTTATTTAGAATAATAGTGGTGAGAAGAGGGGACAGTTTTTGCTCATTTAAAATACAGAAGTAAAATATACAAAATAAGACTGATTTTTATAACTAACTTAGAAATTCCAAAATATGAATTTGAATAGCAGCATTATTGTCCTAAGGATCTAGCAAAGGAACTGAATCTGACAAAGTAAAAGTCTGGTATTTATGTTCTGAAATACTCTTTTATAGTCACACTCTAAATAAAGCAATATAGCAGGTCCCATATTTTAGGAATAGTTTTTAACTACCATCACTTACCTGATCATTAAGTGTATAACATTCTGTGCCATGGTATCTATGTGGAAATTCAAACCATTTTAAAATGCGACAGATGACCTTCATGCAAGTTGGCAACAGTTCTGGTACTAAAAATTGTGGTGGTTTCTTATGTTTACGTAACCTGCTTAGCATTGAATCCCTCTTCCAAGAGGATCTTCCTGTGAAGACTGCCATCAAGTCACCTTTACTCTTAATGTCTGCAACCTGTGACATCAGATTTTTAAAGGGCTCATGTGAACTATGGTATAATTTTTCTAGCATTTAAAAAAGGGTAATAAAATTATATGTTTATGCACTAATTCTGTTCAGAAAAATAAGCCAGGAAAAGATGATGGTATTCCTTTGGTTTTGACTAAATGGAGCTGTTCCTTCTAATATCAGTTGTATAGTAAGGAAATAACACTAACTCACTGTGTATTCAGTTTAAATGGTTATGTATTTTTAACTTGCCAAGAAAAATACCCAGCTTTGTATATTTGAGGATTTTCTCCCAACACCTTTTCACTTTCAATATCTTATTGTGGAACTTTTAACCCATCCCCCCCAAAAAAAGTTGGCAAAAACAACTTATAGCACAAACACTTTTTAAAATAAATAATGGTAGCCTAAAACTTAATATTTTTATAAAGTATTATATTGTTTTGTGGATAATTGAAATAAAAATTCTCATTGAATGTACCCATTTATCATTTTTTGCCACTATTCATACTTTCTCACCAGATTTTTTTAAATTGGTATTTAAAGCAAAGTATTTAGAAAAAAAACATCTTCAGTTATATCAAGTTTATTCTATGGTGGTTTATTTTCCACGTCAAGTGAATGACATTATTTTTACAAGTTGCTTTTTTTTTAAGTAATATCAGCAACTACTGGCTATTCACAGAGAATCTGTGCTGAAGAATATAAAATAGAATAACCACTTCTGATCATAAGGAATTTAATTTTCTAGAAATGAAAAAATACATGAGCCTATTTCTATGTATTTTAACTTCTTTAAGTATAATGAAAATAAAATTATTCTAAATTATGAATGGACAATCAAAACCATTTATTTTTAATAAGGTGTTAGTATTACCTTTTTCTATATATATATATATCTAAAATTACTGGTTTTGTTTTTCCCTGGTGATTTCAGATGAGTAACGTTTAGTCAAACACATCATTTAGTAAACAATATTAAATATTTTTTACAACATAGTAATAGTGCCTCAATATTTTCCTATTTTGCTAGTTGTCTTTTAATTTTGCATGTAATATTTTTGACATTTTAGTTGTACATTTGTATGTTGTCAAGCCTTTTTTATGTTTAAAAAGTCCTTTGCATTCCAAGATTAAATATTCATCTCATTAAATTTTATGCTTTTCTTTCTATTTCTCTTTAATTCACTTGGAAGTTATTTGGGTATAAAATGTGACTTAAGGATCTAGTATGATTCCCTCCCCCATATAATTTTCCCAACACCACTTATTGGTTAATTCATTCCCATCCATAGTTTTTGGTTCTTTCCTTTACTTATGCCTCTATCTCCACACATCTATTTTGTCCAATAAATTTGCCATTCTTCCAACAACATAACACTTTTAACTACATATTAATTATAGATACTAATTTTAATCACTTGATAATGCATTTTACTAATTAAGCAAGTTGCCTTTGATAATTTCTTTTAAAAATCTTGGTAGTCCCACAAATTCTTGATGAAGTTTAGATTTTTTCATATTTCCAAAAATTTCAAGTGAGATTTGGGTTAGGATTGCATCATGCTTATAAATTAACTTGGTAAGAACATTTTTCAGATCAGTCTCCCCATCTAATTTATGCAAATCTTCATTTACATGTCTTAATAAAGATCTCCAATACTTTTCTCTGTGGAGTTGGAAAATGAGCCTCACCTCATGTCTGATGATACTGTTATTGGTGAGGTGCTATCTGTCCCCACCTGTTGCTGGTGGGAATGGAGCTTTTGGGATGCTGCAGGAATAAGAATATACTGAGGTCCCCGTGGAGGATAAGGTATTGTAGAAAGCTTTGTTGCTGAGGTAACATTAAGGGAGTTCCCCTACAAGTCCCATCTCCCTCCATCTTGCCATGGAAAATGTCCCATTTTTATCTTCAGAGCTAGAATCAAAGCCATTGCCCAGTGTTTCTACACCATATTAAGGTCCAATCCAGTCCAGCATCTGACGAGGTTAGCTGTGTTACCAGCTGCAGTCTGTTGCATGTGAGGTCCACATGCCATGAGCCAGGCAACTGCTTCTAGGGGCACATGGTGAGCTAGCACAGGTCACAGAGCAAGTGAAAAGCAGGAGCACGCGCAGCAAGACAGAGACTTCTTTGGGGGGATTTTACCCTTCCAAGATTTTGTGTGCTTGTAAGTGGGTGGCTTCACCCCCTAGCCAGTCATCCTTGTTCCCAGATTAGACTGATGGGCACCTTTGCTACATCATCCCAGCATCACTGTGCATGCATCCCTCTTCCTCCTTGGACCCCTTACTCCAGTGATTTGCAGGGAAAGGACTGGTAGTTCCCTGGAGAGTATGAAGCCTACAACTTCCTGGTGAAGCTGCCCAGATGACCATGCTTATAATGCCTGGCCTTTGCTGTCTTCTATTACTAATATTAATAACTAGCTAGTTACGCAAGATGGCGGCATAGGTTAACGCCGGAGTTT
>NW_006289416.1:4279931-4288206 GCF_000327345.1 Myotis davidii
CATTCAGTAGTGAAGGTCAGATAAAGAGCTTCACAGATAAGGAAAAGCTAAAGGAGTTCATCACCACCAAACCAGTATTATATGAAATGCTGAAAGGTATCCTTTAAGAAGAGGAAGAAGCAGAAAAAGGTAAAGATACAAATTATGAACAACAAATACGCATCTATCAACAAGTGAATCTAAGAATCAAGTGAATAAAGAATCTGATTAACAGTATGAACTGGTGATTATAATAGAATCAGGGACATAGAAAGGGAATGGACTGACTATACTTGGGGGGAAAGGGGTGTGGGAGATGCAGGAAGAGATTGGACAAAAATCGTGCACAAATGGATGAGGACAGTGGGTGGGTAGGAAGGACAGGGGTGGGGCGGGAATTGGGAGAAGGGAAGTTATGGGGGAAAAAAGAGGAACAAATGTAATAATCTGAACAATAAAGATTTAAATTAAAAAAAAAATAACTAGCTAGTTACAATGGTAATAATACCGCTCTAAAGATTCCATCTCAGTGCTGCTGGAGACCAAGTCCCCACTTTGTTACAAAAGAAACCAACATGACATGCAGAGATGAGGAAGAGTGTGTACCCCAAAAAATAGCATTCATTTCCTTAAAATCAGCTCCTCCCCTATTACTGTTCCTCCAGTTTTCGCTTTTTTTGTTGTTTAAATGGCATCAAGTTGAGTTTCTGTCACCACAACCAGAGTCCTCATTAACAACTTGTCAATACTGAAGGGAATACTGATGAAAATAAGCAGCACATCCTCTTATCATTTTGCCCCTCCATACCCACACTCTGCTGAAAGGCAGACCTGTACTTGTCTGTGAGTTCCCCTTGCTCTCTGGATTCCTGTTGGCTTAAGCCAGCGAGGAGCCCTAGCAGAAAAACAGAGGAATCTGTACAAGAGATCAACGTATTTCTCCCCCAGGTCCACTCCCTGTGAGGCTGGGCTGTGTCCTTTACCCAAAGGTTCCACTCAATATGGCTTCCTCTCTCACTTGGAGGACTGATAACAGCTGTCATCCCTTATCTTTCTGCCTTAGGAACGCTTCTACTAACTGGTTACTGCATTAATTCTTTTTTTTTTTTAATATTTTATTGATTTTTTACAGAGAGGAAAGGAGAGAGACAGAGAGCCAGAAACATTGATGAGAGAGAAACATCGACCAGCTGCCTCCTGCACACCCCCCACTGGGGATGTGCCCGCAACCAAGGCACATGCCCCTGACCGGAATCGAACCCGGGACCCTTCAGTCCGCAGGCCGACGCTCCATCCACTGAGCCAAACCGGTTTCAGCATACTGCATTAATTCTTGTGGCTTCCTCTCCTGCAGCCTCTTTGTAAATAAATATCTTTGATTTATCTTAATTGGCTTGTGTCATCTGTTTCCAGTTGGGACCCTGATAAATATTTGTCATACTACCTACCAATAGCTGTATCAGTAGAAAATAGGACTCTTAACATCATTACATCAAGGTGACAGTTTATACAATACAGTAAAAATTTTGGTATAATACAATATTGTATTAAATGTAAAATTACTATAAGAGCTTATTCATTGTGGAGAGAACAGCAAATTTTAAGAATAGTCAGAACTTCCAATTTCAAAACTGGAACTTTAAAGACTTTTTCAATTTCTATTTTTCAAGAATTGGTTAGCCACATGTGGTAAAACTTCAAACAGAATGATTATTTGTGCCCAGCCGGTGTGGCTTGGTGGTTGAGCATCAACCTATGAATCAGGAGGTCAGTTTAATTCCCCATCAGGGCACATGCCCCGGTTGCGAATCGGTGCCAGATCAATGGTCCTCCCTCATCGATGTTTCTGTATCTTCCTCTCCGAAGTCAATAAAATATTTTTTAAAGTGATTATAACACCCCCATTCAAAAATTTAATGAGTCACTCAATTCATCAATTGGATTTTTTTTTTAAAAGGATAGGAATGAGATGGTGAGAGTGCTGAGTTAAATAAAAAAGGGAATGGAAGAAAAGGAAATATCCAGAAAATTAGTAAAACAATGACAGTTAAGTTAAATAGACAATTTGTGAAAATTCCCTACTAGTGTTATGCCCAGATTTCAAGACCCCCAATAGACCACACCAGGGAGCCAGCCATGTCCGATGCAAAAGCAAAGAGTCTTTATTCAAACTAGTTTGCCTCCCCAACCACACTCACCGACGCAACGGCAAGCCAAGTGGCAGAGAGAGAGAACTCTGTGTGGAGAGAGGCTTTATAGGGGGTTGAGGCAAGGGGAGGAGAAAGGACTGTGGGCCCTGCCGATTGGCCAGGCGCAAGTCGGTCCAGGCGCAAGTCGGTGTCGTGTCACACAGGATGTGGTCATATCTATGGCAACTTCTCTTGATTGTCATTGGCCAGTTCAAAGAAGTCCTAGGCGTGGCCAGCAGCGGCTTGGCTTCCGGGAAGAATCCTTGCTGAGCACATGGCCAAGGTAAGATGGAGGGCATAGCCCTTACCCTGGGGCAAGGTGGAGGGTGTAGCCCTTACCCTGGGGCAAGGTGGAGGGCGTAGCCCTTACCCTGGTGCAAGGTGGAGGGCGTAGCCCTTACCCTGGGGCAAGGTGGAGGGCGTAGCCCTCGCCCTTTCACTAGCAAGGAATGGCCCCGACCTTTAAAAAACATGTCTGATACTCAACTGTAAGGTAGTTGCTCAGCTCTCTTACCATCATCAACCCTCAAACCTGCTACACACAGGCTTGGGTCTGTGGCATTTGGGGCACTATAGGGATTAGGGTAATGTCCAGAGGGTTGACAAGATACAGACAGAACATTGGGTTTCACACTGAACAGTTTGAATGCAATGAGGAAATGAGTACAGAAATTGATTTGGGTAAGTGGAAGAGAAAAAAAGAAAAAGTCTACCACGTACTTCCAGAGGTACTGGGAGGGACAGCAGAATTCCCACCTACAAGAGGAAGGAATTCAGTCCAGCTTCACTGACATCTTCAAAGTCAAATTAACACAAGCAAGCTGAAGGACTTCGAGAATCCCAAGTAAAACAAACAAAAAAACTGCCTCTATTCTAAGTGGTAATAGGGATCAGCGACATAAAAAGCAAAGCTTTGCAGTTGACCAAAAGGATTGACAGTGATCCTAATAGAAAACTGAATTATTTAAAGTGGTTTGTCCTTTTGTGGTAGGCAGACATGAGCAAGGACTATGGGGACAAGTACAGAAGAAGGTCACCAGGGTGGAAAGCCCCAGGTGCCTTGCAATGAACAATGGTAGGGTAGGACCTCACCCCAGGGTGACCTTTCCTCCCTAGAGATAACATTTAGGTCTCAGTTATATTTCCAGCTCAAAGTCCAGAAAAGCAGCAAAACCAGAAAAGTGACTCCATGGCTGACATCAGGACCAGCTGCTCTGGCACTGACCAATCAGAGACCATGACCCTGAAAGGACATACCTGGAGAACTGCTGAATATTCTATAGAGATCTTCTCCTGGGATCTCCCCTAAAATCTCCACCCTTAAAACCATTAGGACTACCCAGCACACTCTCCCTCCTGAGAGTATGCCCCAGCTTTTGCCTTTCCCTTTTCTTCGCATTCCCCCACCCCCACCCCCACCATGTGCCTTACCATTAGCTTCCTCACTCCCAAGCTCCAACGGCCCTTCCTTTAACTCTATAACTTGTTTCCTAAGCCCATTTCTTGTAGAAATTACTTCTACTTCTGTGATTTACCAAATAAATGTTCTCTTATAGTTTGGGTCTTGGCTCTGAATTATTTCCTAGCCAGAACCCACGTATGGAGATTTCTGAGCCCAGATCCAGTCTGACCCCACTGGTCTAGCACCTGTTACCGTTCCTACCAGCTACAACACCTTCAAGGTTGTCACATTCCTACTCACTTATAATTGCTCTGTTTTCAAGGAAAGCCTTGGTCTCCTAAAACATCGAGAAAAGATGACTTTGGAATTAGCAAGCTAAATGCATGTTTTTATGTCTCCTATTCTAATGCCCCTGAAAGGATCAAAAGATCTGGGTTGTTGGTTTGTCTGTTTAGTTTTGTAATCGTACTATCGCTGGAAAATTAGAAAGGGTGGCATCAGTTTAACAGAAATTCCTAGACAAAACCCAGTCCAAGGCAAATATAGAAGAGAATTCTTGGAAAGTTTTTAGTGCTATTTCAGAGAATTCAAACTCATTAAGTACAAAGAGGAGGAGGGAAGCCACATTATTGTTTATTATTTACATACAATGAAATTCACCATCAAGTGAACAATTAGATGAGTTTTGACAGATGTGTACAGTCATGAAACCACTGCCAAAATCATGATATACAACTGGCAAAAACGAATTCTGAGATGTCCTAAATTAAATTCTGGTAGGTGGGAGGTTGGGAGGAAGAGACAAGGGAAGTTAATCAGTGAGTAGCCATGGGCTAAACCCAACAAAAGATTGATTGCCCACATTCCTGAATGTATGTCGAAACTTTGAATTAATTTTGGGCAGCTATTTCAGCAATAATCTAGCAAGAACAGCTGACTGTCAGATGCCACTGCATTCTTATGCATAAACTTTCCAGACTTGCCCACAACCACTCTAGCAGCAAGTACTTCTTCCTTACAGACTCTTGACATCCCAGAATTTCCCCCAATCTCCTCCCGCCCCCACCCTTATCTATAGCCAATGTAAATTCTTTCCAAACAACTTAATTCGCTCCCTACCTCGCCTCCAACATTCATGTATGAAGAGCCAGGATGGTGGACATGTTTGTCTTCTTCTAGCCCTGCTGCTGTTTTAGACTGCATGCTCCAGAACCTGGTGCTTTCTCTGGCGACCATGTAGCTTAATAAACCCTTTCTTTCAGGACAACCTGTGGTCTCGAAGGTTTTTGTGTCACAGAACTTTTTCATCTTTCCAAAAAGTTCCCTCATGCCTCTTTACAGTCAGTCCCCTCCATTCATTCCTGGAAAACCATGAGTGTTTTCGCACTATAATTTCATATTTCTAGAATTTCATATAAATGGAATCTTACAGTATAAAGCCACTTATGTCTGGTGCCTTTTAAAAGCACAGTGCTTTTTATTTTTTTTATTTATTAAATTGATTGGGGTGATATTGGTGAACATGAACATAAAGGTTTCAGGTATGTGTTTCTATGTCACAAGATCTGTATATTGCACCAAAGTGAAATCTCCTGTCACCTTATATTAGGAACCCCCTCCCTCCTCACCCCTTTCTCTCTGGCAGCCACCACACTGCTGTTTGTGTTCATGAGTTTCAGTTTTACATCCCACATATGAGTGAAATCATATGGTTCTTAGCTTTCTCTGACTGACTTAGTTCACTTAGCAGAATGTTCTCAACGTCCATCCATGTTGTTGCAAATGGCACTAATTCATCCTTTCTTATGGTTGAGCAGTGTTCCATCGTGTATATTGCTATGAGAAATGTCTGAGATTTTGCTGCCAATGTTTTCTTCTAGGATTTTCATGGTTTCGAGTCTAACATTTAAGTCTTTAATCCATTTTGAGTTTACTCTTGTGTATGGTGTAAGAAGGTGGTCCAGTTTAATTTTTTTACGTGTATCTGTCCAATTTTCCAAACACCATTTTTCGCATAGATTATCTTTACCACATTGTATGTTCTTGCCTCCTTTGCCAAATACACCCATAATAGTGTGGGTTTATTCCTGGGCTCTCTATTCTGTTCATTGATCTATATGTTTGTTTTATGCCAGTAGCATGCTGTTTTGACTACTATGTCATTGGCAGGTAGCATTATTCCTCCAATTTTGTTCTTCTTTCTCAAGATTACTGTAGCTATTCACAGTCTTTTGTGGTTTCATATAAATTTTTGGAATATTTGTTGTAGTTCTGTGAAATGTGCTATTGGCATCTTGATAGTAATTGCATTGAATCCATAGATTGCTTTGGTTGTATGAACATTTTAATTATATTAATTCTTCCTACCAATGAACATGCATATGCTTCCACTTATTTGTATCTTCTTCAATTTCTTTCTTCAGTATCTTATAATTTTCCAAGTACAGGTATTTTACATCCTTGGTTAAATTTATTCCTAAGTATTTTACTTTATTTTTTCCTAGAAGTAACAGTGCTATTAATTATAGTAGTTTAAAAAATTATTAATTAAGCAACAGCATTTGGAATGGCTGGATAGCTAGGCATGTCATTGTTAATAAGCTGATATCCATAATAACAATTTTCCAGCCTACAATTTGCCTTGGGAGATTCCCAAATGGAATCTGGAGCTGGTGATAAAGCAGAGAAGATCCTACGGGAAATCCTGATCATCACAAAGGAAACAGAATATGGAGTTTATTCTGACATTTCCTCCCAGAATCCAGTCCTAAACAAGACTCTGAAATGAAACTCAGGAGGGACACGTGCCTCCTCACCTAGACAAAAAGCTACCAACATACCTGTGCAGCCACATGACTACCCTTTCTTCACAACAGCAAAAACAGGTTTTCAAGATCTAACTTCGCAGATAGACAAAATGTGGTTCTCAACAGTAAATATGAACACTAATGTGAAGAAAAGCAGTACCATGAAGGCAAAGAACTCAAGTCAACAACCAAGAATTAGCACTTGAAGAACTAAACTTAATGGAGGAACCAATTTTTTGAGACAGTGTGGTATCCATTTCTTCAAGAGGGGTGATGGTACTATGAAAATAAAACTTGGAAACTTAAAATAACAACAAAGAGCCCTGACCAGTTTGGCTCAGTGGCTAGAGTGTCGGCCTGCGGACTGAAGAGTCCCAGGTTCTATTCGGTCAAGGGCATGTACCTTGGTTGCAGGCACATCCCCAGTAGGGGGTGCGCAGGAGGCAGCTGATCGATGTTTCTCTCTCATCAATGTTTCTAACTCTCTATTCCTCTCCCTTCCACTTTGTAAAGAATGCTTAACACTACTTTAAAAAGTATTATTTGAACTATGAATTCTATACAATAAAGCCAGCATTCAAATCTGAAAGAAAAACAAAGCCATCTTCAAAATACAGAGTACTCAAAATATATCAACCAGGCCAGAGACTCATTCTGAAAAAAACTGAATAGAGCATATATTCCAGCCACATTAAAAAAAAAAATCAAGAAAGCAAAATATAATGATGAGCAACTTAGTTAAACTTACAATTAATTGTTAATGAGTGTTGATCCATATGTAAAATATCTATAACTACATGACAAAGTAGTAGTATAGGACAGGGGGAAAGGAAGGCTATTTCATATCAACATTTGAATTTCAGCCTTCTCTTGGAAAATGATACAGCACACCATGGCTCTAATTCCCCCAGGACCACAGTCAACCGGAGCTAACTGGCTACCCCTTTTGAAGAGCAAAGGTCCTTAGCCACAGTCACAGTTGCCTATTGCCTCACTCCTTTGCTTCCCAGTGCCTGCCCAATGTCTGTAGGCATTTGAGTTGAGACCATATCAACCTTAAACCGAAGGAATTCATCCAACACCGTTATTGTAGGCATCCCGGAAGCAGAGGTGAGCTGGGTGTCCCTAAACATATCCTTGCCATGCCCACTGGAACACATGTTAATAGAATAATGTAACTTCTATAGCATTGTTTCCCATTACATTTAATCTTCAATGCATTCCCCAGAGGTAGGAACTGAAAGGCCACGTGGAAGGCAAACAATCAATGAACTCTTTATTAAGATGGTATAAAAACTTACCTGTGTGCAAACGTGGGCAGGGGCGTGGCCAGGGGGTGGGGTGGTGGAGTGTCCATAGCTTTCACCACGTTCTCTGGGGATCCTATCGCTCTGAAAATCAGTCCCTGCAATACAGAGGACAGAACCCAGGGTGTGCCGCCAGGACACTCTGCCATCTAGTTGTGTGGCCTCAGGCAAGTCGTTTAAGTCACTTAATCTCTCGAATTCCCATTTCTTCACCAATTAAATGAAAATGATCGATCTACTTTACAGATAAGAGGTAATGTATTTATATCACTTTGCATTAGCAGGGGTGTAACAGATGATGACCCCGCCTCTTAATTTATCAGGGGGCAAACTGAGGCTTAAGTCACTTAAAGACTCGTCGAATTTTCTCGCCCACAGTTCCCCTTGGCTGGGGGGACCACAACCTGCGGGCTCAGAAGCGGAGCCCGTGGTCAGACCCGGCGTCTTTCTTCGGGCGCCGCTTTCGGAAGGTCACCTCCCGAGTTGGCAGGCCGAAAGGAGCGGGGGGCTGGGGGGTTCGGGGGCGCCTCCTGGCCTCAGGGTCTGCAGCGACCCTGACCGATCCGCGCAGGGAAGCAGTGGCCGGCGCGG